>NW_023501182.1:0-32202 GCF_014066305.1 Letharia columbiana | reverse complement strand
TGTTCAGCCGCGTGATCGTGCATATGGACTTTCCTATCATGTCATTCATGTACGCCTCGTCTTTTCATGGCGGCAATAAGTTTCGGACTGCTATACAGATCGTTCGCCCTCATCAGATCCTTAGACGATGCTAACGGCTAACGTCGAGTATCTTGCGACGCTTCAACGGAAAAAAAGAACCTACTCAGCCAACCAACCAATCTTGATCTCTTTTCGAATTCTTGAACTGTACAGTAGCAGCTGAGCATCCTCCTGTCGATCTTTCAAGTCTCGGAAGGTTGGGAAAGGAGTGGCTACTCGACCTTTATCTCCCCCATTTGTCCTTCTAAAAGTACTTCCTCACATTTTGCGAAAACATCATAATCATAGTCGTGGTCAGTTCGTTCTTGGTGTGTAGACGGAACGGCTGTGCTCCCAGTGAGCTTTTTCCAATTATTTTCAGGCTATGCAAAACGTACCTGATCCTGGCGGATCGGCATACTTCTTAAGCTCCTGCTCCACTTCTTTTCCCTACCGGCTCTAACACTTGCCATGATCTGGGTTCTGGAGACCCGGTCTTTTCTGACAAGCCAAAACAACTGCAGCCGTTTTTCGATCGTCGCAGGATCATGAACGGATCGGAATAAATGGCCTAGCGCCCCAGCGTCCTCCATCGCAGAGTTAGAACCCTGCCCACCGAACGGCATCATCTGATTTGTCAGTCATGATCGCTTAGCTTGGTGCATTGTGAAAGGTCGACACACCGGATGGGCAGCATCCCCGATTAGAATGACTCTGCCATTGTACCATGTAGGTAGGGGTTCGTGAACATAGAGCGGCCAACACTTTACGTGCGAAGACCGGCTGCACAGCAGGTCAGCAAGTTGTTATGCCCAACGTACGTATGCAGGTATTGCAACATACGAAATAATCCGGACAATTCCTGGATTGAAGTGACCAAACTCCTTGAGCATGGAGTCCTTCATTGCTTAGGGCCCCCACCAATGAATTTAGCTTGCGGTGCAACCAGAAATGTCGATGGATTTCAACTTCTAGTCTTACCTTCGGTTTCCGTTTCTTCATGATCCGCTGGTCGTGTCGGATGAATGCCTACGAAGTTCTGGACTTCGCCGCTGGTGGCTTGATTAGCATGAGGATCTCGGTAGTGCGGTTCAACAGTGAGTAACCCACTCCCGACATGGATACCACACCACGTGACGTTCACTGATGGTCTCTTTCGCGTCGATGATGAGAGAAAGCCCTGGACTTCTAGCCTCGACTACCTGTGCAAGCTTTGCATCATCCTCCAGCATTGTTGTATCCATCAAGAACCTGAACGCGCTCAAGCCGCTAGCGGACACCTTGGTATCATGTGTCAAAACGGTGCCTCGCAAGACCGAATGAAGTCCATCAGCGCCTACAATCAGGTCTGCAGCATGACGTGAACCATCCTTTAGCGTAATTGAGCCATCTGTCGAAGCATCCACCACCTGTGCTCCCAGCCGAAGAGTGACTGGTTTCGAGCCTGGTGTATCTTCGCTAGTTGCCAAACGAAGGAGCTCGTTGTGCAGGTCCACGCGATGCACCGACCAAAGAGGAGCGCCGAACCTTTGCTCAGCCATGCTCAGGTCGAGACTGGCCACACGCCCCATCGAATCTCCGAGTATCGTGTCCCATTGTACCATTTTGCAGGCGCGGGCTCGCTCGAAGGAGAATCCGAGACTTGAAAGGACTCGACTACCATTTGGTGTCAAGACCAGCGCAGCACCCACCTCGCCCGTGAAGCTTGACCTTTCGAAGATCTAAACAGAGCAGTATCCACGATCAGTAGGAAGGACAACTCAGCTGGCCGCTAACCCAACCAGGATGAGCATCATCGTTTCTCTACCAACAAAAAGCCAAGAACAATAAAAATGCAATCTGCTCAACTCAATGACGACGGGCAAGAAAGAAACACTCGCAAATTCTTTGAACCTACCTCGACATCGTGTCCTGCTTGTCGCAGCGATGTAGCCGCGCACAGACCTCCAATACCTGCTCCGACGACAATCACTTTGAGAGGCATAAGTTTAAGGGACTTTGATAGAAACAACCTGATCACATGTATATAGAAGAAGAAAAGGGGTTGAGCCTGTCTGGTATAGTAAGACTGATTCAACCCTGTTCTCGTCGTCCTTCTCAGGCTTTTTATTCTTCATTGCTTACTTTTTGTGATGAGTGAGCGCCAAAGTCGCCGTGCATTGATTGGCTAATCTCCTCCAATGAGGATTCTCCATGTATGATGATGTGCTTGACTTCTGGGAGGCTTACTACTGCTACGTAGTTTCACTGGGCATGGGTTGGCCCCGGGCAGCGGGGATTGATTTCACCGCGACAATACTTACGCTAAAGCAAAGTCTGACTGCAGCGTACCTTAGACCTTAGGGATGCGCTGTAAGCTGACTCAACCGACTTGCAAGTTGCAATCGAATTTGTCCTCAGAAACTGACATGGTAAGACTTGGTAAGAACTGGTTCTATTAGAAGAGACAGATCTCGTGACTCTGTTCGAGCAACAAGAGCTAGTCTGTTGGTTGACTGGCGTGTTGCGATATCGAAAGGCTGTGCACTTACCGACAATCTTGACGACAAATTGTCTGCCTGCTCGTTTCTATTTTAATCAGCCGTCTCTGTGACGTTTTCCAAGAACCTTGAAGACTCGCAGCCTTGTAGCCTGGCACTGATAATACAATGCTTGCTCTTTGACTTCAAGTTCTCGGGGCTACGCCCATATAACGAGTGGCCATGACCCTCATCGTGAACCAGCCACTACTGTACAATATGGCAGATAATCAGGCAGACAATCCTGAACCGAGAGAAGGTACCAGTAATTCTGAAGTAGTTTCAGTCCGATCAAGGGCATCTAGTGTCATTTCGACCGGGACAAAATTCAGCATTTCCACCTTGCCGCAAGGGCATTTCCAGATTGACGATGTCCTCGAAGGCAACGCTGCCCGAACTACCTCCACTCGGCCTGGATCCATGTACAGCATCCGTTCCATTGCGCCCTCTCTACCCCCGTATGAAGACCAAGCACCCAGGCCAGCACCCATCCAAACCTACGCGCCAAGCGGCAACGACTCAGAGCAACCGCCAACTCCATCGACTGCCGACCCCGAAAATGCTCTCAGTATTCATTACGGCCGTGTCGTGCGCACCATCGACGAAAATCACGCCCGTCAGCTTGCCCGCATCTATGAGGCGCATGATCAACAGTTGAAAACCCATGTGCAAGAACTGGCCGCAACCCGAGAAGCCGTCGACCAAGCTTATCGAAAAGAATGGAAGGCCAACAATCGCGAAATAGAGCGCATTCGCGAAGACGCTGCTGCTAGCGTTGCTGAAATGCAGAAAACGCTAGATCGAGACTTAGAGAGAGGTAGGGAAGGGTGTGCTGCGAAAGTCGCTGCACTGGAAGAGCGAATTCAGTCGCTTTCTATTACTCATACCAAAAGTCTAGCGCGTATCCAGCAGGATGCTACTGACCAAGTTATTATGCTTCATGAGGAGTATCAGGCGACTATCGACAAGGCCAGGAACGCTATTGAGGACCTTTGGGAGGGAAGGTGGAACGATCGTACGAGACTTGCTGCTGAGGAGGCGCAGAGACGCGATCTGGAGAGAGATGCAGAGTGGCTCAGACTAATTGAGAATACGCATCCAGAGCTTCTGGATGAGATGAGGACTGCGATGGAAGCTTCTCGTGCGAAGAAGTAAGCCTTTGCCAACGTGGGCTTTACTGCGGACAGCTCCGACGACAGAAAACATCCGTCGTCTCAGGTTGTCTCTAAGCAAGTCTAGAGCTTTCGAGGTATGCTGAAAGTGTCTGGCCATCTCGTCATCAGTGGTTCTACCTTCGACGCTCCACCTGTCCACAAACTTTTGGAACCTGCGCGGGAATGTTGGACACCTAGCGTCTAATGATATTTATATACCGATGACCCCGTAGCCTTCAACTTTCACCACTCCGAGCCAACCGTGATTTCGGTTGTCATCTAGACTGCAAAAACGAAGATTCAATCTGAGCCAAACCTTGAAAACGTTCGAGGCAAAGTACAATGTCGCACTCTCTTCCTCCAAAGGCTCCTGCGGCCCCCGACTTGGGTTCAGTACCACTAACCTTAACACTAACAGATCCCCGATCAGCATCATCAGGGTCAATGCGATCAGGCCTAGGGTCTTCAGCTGTAGGACCATCTAGCTCAACGCATTCCATCCCAGCGCCACCAGCGACAAGATCTCCCTCGGGCGGAGCACCCTCATCTGCCCTCGCTGCCCAAATTAACTTGGGACTTCCCACCTTCGTCGACCTTGCCAAGCGCTTGGACCCGTGATTTGATGGCAGAGTTCCATGAGAAGAAGACGCAGCAGCGGGCTGCTCACACCCAGGAGACCCGTCATGTAAAGCAGACCTTTCGCGCGCAGGTGCTTCTGCACAGAGAACGAACTTTATGCCCATGAGCGCGAGCAAGCGATTCAAGTACGGGAGGAACATCAGGGAAGGAAAAGGCCTTGGTGCCGATAAGGAGTACTTCACCATCGAGAACGACTCAGGCAGCTGGACTGTGCCGAGCAGGGAGCAATTCAATGATCGTAAGATCAGGAAGAAAGTTGAAGGGAACAAAGGGTCTGGAAATGAGCTTTGAGAGCCAATGATTCCAGAGAGGAGCATCATGGTCCGACTGGGAAGCCCAGATACTGGAAGCAGCGCCATGGTGCCTGACCGGGATATGGCGGTGTGACAAGGTGGTCAAGCTTCAATGAGCGAAGACGATGGTCTCTAGGAGGACGCTTGGAGAGGGACGAGTAGGTACAGGCGTCTTGGGCAGCGTTACGTTCCTGACAAAATTTCTGTGAAAACTGACTACGTTTTCGAACGACATCGAACCGTCTATTCTTTCGCAACATGGGAGGCAGAACCCATGCATCGTGGACGGAGGGTTTCTCGTGCCCGTCTATTCTAGCATAAATGCCTGAAAACCAGTGAGTATGTGCGAGCGACGGGATGGATGTTGATAATACGTGGTGAGCCGCCGACTTCGATATCAGCCAGATCGAAACGAAGGAGCACACCCCCCCACCCCAACTCTTTTCTTCTCATCTCACAACGCAAAACACACCCCCCCAACCCTCCAACCTTCTTCCTCAATCAGCAGCAATCGTCCGCCCCAGGTATCCACTTTCCGCAAACCCAACGGCAAAGTATACCCGGTACCCTCCCTCGCTCACCTACCGCCGCGAGCCAGAATCCAAAAAAAAACCCCCCCTTTTCCGGACCGTCGCAACACCCGAAGCGACCAAGCCTGCCGAACCGATGCCTCCCGCGAGACGCTCGTTGGGACGGGATGCAGCGGTCTACGCATCGAGATGCTTGCGCGGAGTAAACGCGAGCGTGGGAGATTTCGCCGTGTGCGGTGGGTCTCGACATGGGAGTGTTGCGAGGATGGGGTACGTGAGCGGATTGGTGGGCATGAGGATGGCGGAACTGCTTGGGGGATAGTGGAAGAAGCGTACAGTTCACAAGATGGGGACCGGGCCCGAGACACAGGCACGAATGGTGTTTCTACGAATCTGGCGACCGTGATGGGGGGGAGGGGATGGGATTTGGGGAGCACGTTGAACGTTTGGTTGAGAGGTGTTGGGAGAGGGTCGGTGTCGTTCTGGAGTGGACGGTGTGCTTGTTCTTCAGAGTGGGTTGGGGCTTGAGGAGGAAGAGGGAGAGGGTTTGAGGATTGAAGAGGAGGAAAAGGGGGTCGGGGTTGGAGTGGGGGATATGGTGGGTGTGTTGGCGAGATATGAGGAACGGGTGGCTCGAGGTTCGTACAGAGGGTTATTGTCATCGAAGAAGGTGCATCGGAGGAAAATTTCCCGGTTTCATTCAGTCGCTTCTATGGGTATGGACGCTAATAGCATGCATTAATGATCAATTCAAGAAAAGTCTCTGGATGAGAGAATAGGTCGGCCCAGTGCCACGTCTCTACCCAAGGCTGGAAGGGTTCCACCATCATCGAGCTCTGTTGGAAAATGTCAGGTTGTCTCGCATCATGCGCAAAGAATGAGGATCATACCACAAAGATGGTTCGTAAAGCTGGTCCACCAGAGAAGGAAATGGACAGTCATGGGTATCGTAAACCGTCGAGAGGTATCTTAATGAGTCAGCATGCATTCCGATTATGCCAGGAGCGAGGGGAAATACCATTGAACCGCAGAAAACATATTGCGTCCCTCTTGGAGCGTTCTACTCCACCCCCTCCTCATCTTCCATTTCCTTCGCGACAGCAAGATTATCTTTCTGCTTTCGGTATGACAGCTCCCAGAGTGCGAGACCGATAGCGTTATGCCTTTCTTTGACAGAAGCATGTGCCTTTTCCACCTCTTCGAGAACTTTCGAAGCATCATTCACGATCGTCTTCTCTTCCTCCTTGCCGTTGGTGAAGCGGTTCTTAAGCACAACCCGCGTCTCAATGCTGCCGTTCCACGACTTTCTCCGTTGCGCTGTTGTCAATTGTGAGATTATAGACGGGCGAATATTCTCAATGGTATCGTATGTATGATCTGCGTCTGGATCTGCGTCTCCCTCCGGGCAGAGCTGCTCGATTTGCGGGTAGCTAACCCGGTAAGAACCCTCATATGTCGACCATGTGGGGCTCCTGAAATCCAGTTGAGAGCCCTCTTTGAAAATCATGGTCAAATCCAACTCAGAGAAAATATGACCGTCTCCGGAGCTGTCAGCCTTGTAGACATCTGCCAACCACCCGTCTGCGCTGTCGTAAACCGCCGACTCCCATCCTAGCATCGCACCGCTCGAGATGAGAGAAGTGATCCAAGGTACTCTCCTTTTGTAGCTGCTAGCCGGTTTGTTCTGAAGATTTTTGAGGCTGTCAATGAGAGCTTTCCCATCTGCGATGATCGTTTCGGAGCAATTTCTCTGGAATAGTAGTCCGTCATCGTCAATCATTGAAACAAGGGCAGTATCTTTCCTGCGAAGTGATATTTCTCGAAAATTCTGCAGTAGGACAACATAATCTTGGTTGCGCTGAAGGTCTTGATTCACACGAGAGATGTCATCGTGGACACTCTCACTGCGGATCCGAGAGGCGGTTGCGGCCTCTTTCTGTCTGCTGACTGCACTGATCATCTTCTTCCCAGACTCGAGTGCGAGAAGATCTTCGAAGCGGTCCCTCCAGTTGAGGTTTGGAAATTGTTGCTCCAGATTGAGGGGCGAATATTGACTACCAAGTATGTACCCTAAGGGCCACATGCGTGGGCTTGCAAAATAAGTAGCCACATGGAGTTTGGCGCCATCATACCATGACAAGTTTTTTGTCCAGCTATACTTGCCCGTCAGCATTGCGTTGGTGAGTCCGAAATCCAACGCCTAAAAGATAATTCAAGAACAAGCAAAAATATTTTGCACCTACAACGCGTCTCTCAAGACCTGTGAAAGAGGTCTCATGCAAAAGGAAAGGACTGCAAAGTTACATACTCTTCTGCCCAAGAAGCAGGGGCTCCGCATTTATCACAATTGCCTTCGGGTGGAGTCCAGCCCGTAGATTCAGAGCTTGGAGTAGACGCCATTGTCAAGAGCAGTGCACACGGTAAACACTGACTTGGTCTATCTAAGTTTTAATAGAAATGCTGTCATGTTATGGTGCAAAAGTGTGGTATTGGAATATGCATTTTATCACTGCAAGAGATGAACTTGAGCAAACACAAACAGATGAAAGGTAGCGTGAACTGGCAGACGAGAACCTACCATGCGGCCCCTCCCGCCCCTTTACCGTATCGAGGACAGAGCATCGTCGAAATACCAATATCTGCACGTCCGCCGATCAGTCTTGTTGTTGGAGATGTGTGGAAAGAACAAGAATGACCACGGCTCGTGTGGGTAGAAGAGGATGTAGATTTCTATGGAGGCAGGATCCCGAGGATTCCCTAAGGATCTAGTCAAGTAAACTATACTATATAAAGCTAGAAAGAATAACCCCGCAGGAAGCACCTTCCGACTACTACGGAACAACAAGAAAGAGCCCCAGCGACTATGAAGCTATATACAAATATAGATAAAAGCTGCTTCTGTAGTAAACAAAGCCGTAGCATAGTATAGCATCTAAAGAAAAGAATAAAACAAAGCCACTATTCCTAAAGCCTTCCGCAAGCGTATATACTTCTAAGAAAACATAAGCTTCCGGGAAAGCATAAACTTTCAAGAAAGCATAAACTTCTTCGCCGAGAAAGTATAGGTTCTAAGACTTTCTATAAAAAGCATATATCTTTAGAAAAGCTTCTAGCGGCGATATCGAGTAGTTTACTATTATAGTAATAAGGGGATAATAGAATTTAAAAGATAGTCTATACGAGTAACGAATTTCTTGAGATAATTTCTATAAAATATATATCTAATTTTTCGGTTATTGAGTTATATAAGTATAAAGAATCTTCTATAAAATCTATTATATCTACTTATTCGAAACGAATCTCTTTAGCGAGTCTCTAGCTTTTCTATATTTTTCTAGTATAATATAATTAGATCGTTAATATAATGCGTAACTTGCTTAATCTCTTTATTATATCGGAAAGTTATATCTTTCTTCTACTAATTTAAACGTTATCTAATCATATTATAAAGATCCGCCCGATAAATAAGATATTATTATACGATTTAAGTATAATTAATTAAATTCTTTAGCTAAGTTATCTAAGTAGGAATATTATATTTAAAAAGTATACGTAAGGTAGATATACTAGTAGAAGCTTTTAATAGCAATCTAAAAAGAATACTAATAGAAGAGATTTTTAAGTATTTAATAACTCGTATATTAATTAAACTTCTAGTCTTTAGTAGACGCTGATCTTATTTTAATTTAGTATAAAGGGAATCCTTATAAAGTACTACTTTTAGTAGTTTATTATAGATTTCGATTATTTCTATACTCTTAAAAGTATTAGAAGAGCTATACGTGATAATAATATCTTCGAATCTTAAGAATTCTTTTAACTTATTATTAAAGAAATACTAATCGCGATCGAGATAATAGATATAAGACTTTTTATATATAGTAAAGAATAATTTAAGATATTAGATAATATTCTTTATATTAATAGATATAGTAGTAAAGAAAATCGTAAATCTACTTATATAGTAGATCTTTACGAGTATAAATATCGATCCTATTTTAATAGTTTTAAGTGGGCTTATAAAATTTATTTTTATAAGCTAGAAAGGGTATATAACTTTAATAAAATATAAAAGTTAAGATTTGATAGTAGGTCTATATTTAATATACTTAAGATACCTAGTAATATATTTCTTAATATTTTATACTTTCCTAGGTTAGTAGTAGTTATATAATCTTGCTAGGGTATTAGTCTTAGTCTAATAACCGCTTTTATTATAAACTTCTCGTAGTATTATAAATATCTTTTCTTTCGATATATAAGATAAATATACGCCTTCTCGAAAGATTTATAGAATATATTATATTATCTAATATTTAAAAGCTTTTTAAAGTAGCGTAGTAGTAAAAGCCGAAGATTCTACGGTAAGGAATTTATAGATTTCGTCGAATTAGATACTATTATGATAAGCTTTAATCTAAATCTTAACGTTCTTATCGATCTTATTAAAGGCTTTTATAAATAATTTTATAATTTTTATAGTAGAAATAGCTTTTAGCGAGAAAGAAGAAATATTATATAGCGTGCCCCTATTAATAACTTTAAGTTATTCCGATTTAATGAGTACTACTAGAAATAAATCGAATTTACTCTTATTATTCTTTTAGATTTATTTCGAATTATAATTTTTTAGTTTCTATTATACTCGTATAATTATAATATTCTTTAAGTATTTAATATTAAATAAGATTCTCGATAAGTTATTAATAGCTTTATTTCTAGACTTAGATATATATTAAATAGTAAGATTTAAACGATGAAGTCTATTAGCCTAATACTTATAGATTCCCTTATAAAGATCTAAGTCGAGAAAGTGCGTAAGAGGCTTATAATTAGTGTGTATTATAGTAAATTAATATAAGTGCTTATATAAGTAGTTATACTTCTTATAGAACGTGATAATAGCGTAGAGTTCTCGCTTATAAGTAGGGTACTTCTTTTAAGTGGGATTAAAGGTAAACGAATCGTATAAGATAGATACTTTCTTATTCTTTTCTATTACGAAAGACTTCTAAGATTATAAAGCTTTTAATAGAATAGCTTCTTATAGTATAAGAATATAATACTATATAATAGTATATTTAGCTATAAAATTGGAAGTATTAATATATATATAAACGATTCAACTTAAGTTAATATCGTATATGTTAATTCTTATAATATATTTAATATATAAAATCTCGAAGGATAGCTATTCTACTTAAATTTATCGCTATTCTATCTTTTCTATAAATCTAAAAAGAAATCTCGCGATTTCCGTGAAGTTCTTTACTTACCGACGCATAATATTAATAGTTTCTTAGAAATCTTAAACTTCTAATTAATCTAATAATATAGACTATTTAGCTACTTTAATAATCTATTTCTTAAGAATATAAATATATTCTTTAATAATATAAGTTATATTAAGAATCTTAATTAATAATATAAATAATTATAGTTTCTTAAAGAATAAGAGTAATTTAATTTATTTAATTTTAGAAAAGAAGTAATACTATAGAAAGGAAAATAGATTCTCGAAGTTATAGAAGCTATTAAAAAACTCGTTTATATAAAATATAAGAGACGATAAAATCTTAGAATTCGATGAATATAATAAGAAAGATTTTAAAGAAATAGAATTAAATATTTTATAAGCTAGCTCTATTATAGTAAAGCCTATAGATTATAACTCCTACTATATCCTCGTAGACTGTACTTAATCGATATCTGAAATAGTGAAAGTAAAATAATATTTATTATTAGAATATAGAGGTATTATAAGATATACGTATTTTAAATTAGTTGAAAATAAGTATTTATAACGTAAATTAAATAGATAATTATAAACTTTTAAGCTTAGCTCGAGATAAGCTTCTAAAAGAAGCTTCGTAATATAAAAATAATTAAAAGTTATTTAGAGCTCGTTAGTAGATTTCGAATTCTCGATTTTATCTATTATAATAGCTCGTATATTCTATAAAAATATATATCTATTTATAGACTTAGTAAGTTTATAGATATTATCTTTAAGATCGTTCTAAATAAGCTTTTTTAACTATTATTCTATATAAGAAAGCTAGTATTTCTAAGATTTCGAGAAAGTAGACTTTATACTAGATATAATATATACTTAATATATAATAAGATTTATATAAGATAAATCTCTTAGATCTTTTCTATTAAGATATTTATATTAATATAGTAATTATAATATTTATAATCTCTACTCTATTATAGTAATAAGTAATTTAAAAATTAATCTTAATTCTAGCTTATTAGCTTATTCTTTAAGTTCTAATAATAAGAAATACTATAAAAGACTTTAGCGAATTATCTTTTTAGTAGAAAATACTTATTTAAGAAATATCTATAGAAATAATAGTATTAATATTTTTAAAGTATTAAAGACTTCGATAGACTAATCTAAAAAGCTTATAATAATTATTTACTTTAATAAAGAAAAAGAATTAAGAACTTTAAAAATAATAATAGAAGTACTTAAGGGGCTTAAATTCTTAAGATAAATTTCTACGAGTTCTAGTAATTTAATATTTTACTTAAGATAAACTTAATTTACTAAAAATTCTAACGCTTAATCTCTTTAATATCTAATAAATTATTCTTAGAATTAAAAGAACTATTAGATTTTAAAGAATTAATTTTCTTAAAAAAAGTCTTTAGCTTATCTTACTTGATAGCCTTCGAGATAATTATAATGAACTTAAGATATATTAATAAATTATAATCTTTATAAAAAATCATTTTCAGATCCACGATTCTTCGGACTTTTTTATCTTTTAATTTATCTTCTAGGAAAATAATAGAAAGATAAATCGAAATGAAAGTATTTATAGTTTAAAGCTATGGAATTTTAAGGATTAGACTAAGATATTTAGATCTCTTTAATTCTATAATAAATATAACTTTCGAAGCTATAAAGTATCGAATATTTCTTTAAATTTCTTTTATACTAATTATAAGCTATACTTAATATTCTAATATAATATTATAATAATTCGTCGTATATATAAAAAGACTTTTAAATTTAATTTTTGAAAGTAGATAAAGATATAGGCCTAGAAGGCGTATTAGTCTAGAAGATATTATATTTATATCGAAATCTTAATTTATCTAAGTATAAGATTTCTCGAGACTAACGTCGAATTTATTCTATTTTCTTATAATAATAAGAATATAAAATGCTTTATTTATATTTATAAGAGAGTTTAGAAAGTATATATGCTTCTTAGCTTTTATAGTAGAAATATTAATTTAAAATATGAATACTAACGTAGTAGAGTTCTCTAAAGTTTACTAAGAAGGCTAAGATATAGATACTTAAGGTGCTAATATAGAAGAAAATATCGATATAGATTAATAGGCTTACGAATATCTTAAAGGTAATATAGATATCTATAAAATTTATTAAATAAAAGTAGATTAAAAGTTAATTAAAGGTGCTTATATAGTATTTGTAATAGGCTTTAAAGTTTATTTCTTAGAAACTCGAGTATAAAGGCGCTTTAACTTTTTATATATAGTAGATAATTATACTATAAGATTTATTATACTTATATTAATTTTAATATTTTTAAATATATATTAAATTAATATAGAAGAATTATATTCTAATCTATTAAATAGATCTATTAAAGATTAAGATTCTACTTTCTTATTAACTCGCTTTTTATCTTTATATTTAAGACGCTTTTCTTTTAAAATAATCTAAAATAGATATAACTAGTTTTAGAAAGAAGATCTTTAATCTATAGTTATCGAAGACTACTATAAATCTATTTAGATAAAAACTTATAATAAGTAGAAAGAAGTATTAGAATTTAGATTAATATTAGACTACTTCTATTAATACTAGATATCTAAAACTATTATAATATAAATTACTATAGTTAAATAAGTATTAATTAAGACTTCTTAGATTACTTTTCTTATTATTATTAAGATATTAATATTGATACTAATACTAGTATTAATACTTCTTCTATATAAGTTTATTTATTAAATTCTAATTCTTTATCGAGAAAAGCTTCGGCGGTTTTTATATTAGCGAAATAAGATTAATTTAGCTCTATTACTTCGAACTACACTAAATTAGAATAAGAAGAAATATAAGAATTTATAAAGCTTAAAGATATTACTTAACTCGATCTAGCTAAAGAAGAAGAAGAAGAAGAAGTTATAAAAGGCTTCGGCGAAGAAGTAGTCTTATAGAATCTAGAAGATTTATTAAACTCTTCGAATTTAACGAAAGTAAAGTTTAATTATAAATTATTCTCGAAAATAAATATTTTTAGATATAACTATTTCTAAATAGATAGTAAAGTATTCTTATAATAAGAAGAGATATAATTTTTAATACTATACTTAATATATAGCTAATTATCTTTTTTATAAGACTAATAGATTATATTATTAATATAAGAGTTTTTCGAAGTATTACGCTTAAGTATATCTTTTAGAATAAATTAATAGTTATAGAAGCGATTATTAGCTATAAAATTCGAAGGTTCGCTTTTATTAGCGTTTTCTTTATTAAGATTTTAAGCTAAAATTAAAGTTAAAGTAGAAGCTAGAACTTTATATAAAGAATAATAATACTCTAAAAGTTAGAATTATATAAAATATTAAGATCTCGCGAAAGCCTCTAATAGCTACTTTAGTGAATCTATATAAAAGAATTAAGACTAATAATGTAAGGGCCTTAGAGCTTTAATAGCTTAATAAGAAGTAAGTAAGAAAGCTATCTACTACTTCGGTAAATTTTATTTCATAAGAGATTTATAGAACTATAGTTAATTAAATCTTAATTCTTTATCTAAAAGCTTCTAAATTTCGACGTTAATACGTTATACTTCTTTCGCGAGATTATAGATTATATATAGAGATCTATTAGAAGATATTATACCTCTTATTACTTTTTTTTAAATCTCTTAATTATTTAATTCTCTAATAAAGATATAAAGAATAATATCGAGTATAGTAGATTTAAGAAGATTAAAGATAGTATTAAGAGTAATAGCGAGTTTATTTTTAATTTTAACTCTTTATATTAAATTAATAATACGCTTAAAGTAGAAAGTAAGAAATTTTTTAAGATGTTAATATAGGTCTATAATCTCGATATTAAACGAGATTATACTTACTTTTATAGCTTTTAAAAGAAACTTCTTATAGAATATAGCTCGAAACTACTAAATTATTTATTAGAAATTAATATTCTCTACTTCGATAAAAAGTCGAATAGCTTTTAAATAATTTTCTAATTACTCGAAAGTATCGTTGATAAGAAGTATATTAAGATATCTTAGATACTTAATTAAGAGAAAACGATCTTTTTTATCTTAGTAATTCTTTATATCGAAGTTAAACTTTTAAAGTTACTTTAATACTAATATACTAATAATCTTAGAGAAGTTATTATATATAGTAAATATAGAATAAGATATAATTGCTTTTATAGTATTATTAGAAAGAGTATTAAACTATATAAGAGCTTTAGACTAATCTAAAGAAGGCGTGCTTCGATAAGATTCTAATAACGAGACTATAAAATTCGTAGAACTATTATTAAGAGGAATTCTCGAGAAGTTTAAGACGTTAAGACGATAGTAATAAGTTAATTCCTCGAGGAGATTTTTAATACTCGCTAGAATAATAGTATTATAACTTACTTGCTTTCGTAATAATAAGAGAGTTTTAATAAGTAATAATAATAACTAGAGAATTAAGTTAGGTGATAACAACTTCTTAAGATACTTACTAAAGACTTTTTAAGTCTTAAGAAATAGTTTAATAGATATAAGAGGCTTTCTAGACTGAATGACTTAAGAAAGTACTTTCGTAGTGAGATTTTCAGTGAGGGATTTAGTGGAAAAAAAATGAATAACGATAGATTACAGCCGGGTAGACTAAATAAAGATTCTAAAAACACGCAAGAATGATAATAAAGAAGATTCTACTTTAGGGCCACAAAAAGATCCGGGTAAGAACCTCCAAAGAATAAGAATAACCACGGCTCGTGTGGGTAGAAGAGGATGTAGATTCTATGGAGGCAGGATTCCGAGGATTCCCTAAGGATCTAGCCAAGCAAACTATACTATATTTATGAATTGCAAATTAAATAAGAATGCTTGGCAAAGCTGATTCAGCTCCGCCTCCGACTTTTTGTTAGCGCCATTCATAGAAAATTGTAGAGAACGTACTTGCCACTCTTGTATCAGCCCACTTTATATTTTTGAAGCTTCTGTATAGCCTAAACACGAATACGGTAATGTTGCAATGCCTCGAAATATCGTCAATTCTCGTCAGACGGCCAAGATGGAGAGAGATTTATTAGTATGCTTATGCTCTGGAACGATTAGGTTAGAGAGAAGGTTATAGAGAAGGTGAAGGATTTTAATTAATATTACGTAGTATTTCATTGTAATTACTCTATTATCTCCATAGTCAAATACTCCAAATCTCGTTTAAATGCCTCAATTTCGCCGTAGCCTGCAGTGCTCTACTTGAAATGCTCCACCGCAAATCTATCACAGCTACTAACATCGATTACATGCTTTCGCTCTTATCGATACGCTGTCGATACACTGGAACAGGCATCCGCAGCTACGGCTTTAGATCGCCAATGGGATTCGAGTAAGAGTTGGGTATGCTGGCGTACAGAGGGATCCTTTCTAAATGGTGGCATCGCGTCCGGAGTAATCTTAAGGGCTGGCGATGTGGCTATTACACGCCTAAGTTAGAGGTAAAACACCAGAAAAAGCGTGTATACCCACTAGCTTCGATATCACGAATGTCTAACTGAGGTAGCAGACGACAGTAGCTATTGCAAGAGTGGCAAGTACGTTCTCTACAATCTTTTATGAATGACGCTAACAAAAAGTCGGAGGCGGAGCTGAATCAGCTTTGCCAAGCATTCTTATTTAATTTGCAATTCATAAATAAAGCTAGAAAGAACGACCCCGCAGGAAGCACCTTCCGACTTGTAGGGAAGCGGTCATACGCTTTCAAGCCTACAACTAGTATAAGTTACTGTTTAGTGACGGACTACTAGTGATCACCTTTTGGTCTAGTCGTAACGGTTAGCAAAACCCGTCCCGCTTCTGTTGGGGGTATTTAGTTCGTATTAGGTTCGATTCCTAATGGCGCTGGTACAATGGTGTTGCGGTGCTTCTTATTTTCTAGTCTAGTATCTGTTGTTGGAGGTATTTGTTTGGCGGAGATATTGAGTTCGTATTAGGTTCGATTCCTAATGGCGCTGGTACAATGGTGTTGCGATGCTTCTTATTTTCTGTATCATCATTGCAATTTGCAAAAGCACAGGACATGTCTTACTACCCGAGTACACAACATAGAACTGGACTGGAGCCTTGTAAAGCCTGCCAAAGTCAAACGGTCAATAAATTCCGATAATTTGGCCCATGAATAACAGATGAATGCAAACCTGAGACACAGGATTGGAGACAAGTGGAGATGTTTGATTCTATCCCGCTCACTCTGATTCAGCACGGTCCTGAAACTTCACAAAGTACATACATACTACACCAGACATATAACCTACCCGATGGTGGAACTACCGCTGCAACAAACGAGGCACATACAATTCAACAAAGGCTGGTTCCAACATTCAGGCAGTGCGACGAACAGTGAAGTTGCGCCGCCGGGGACCATTGATTTACCGCTGTTCCTCTTCACCTTCAATTGGATGCCGCTGGTCAGATCCTTGCCCGCTTGAGGCTGACTATAATCAACGGCATTCCTCGACACCTTATCCTGGAATTTGGAAGCTTTGTCGCTCGGACCTCCGTTGGCTAAGTCGCAGAGAAATGCCATGATGGCTGAGAGATACTGTGAGCGTAGCGCTGTAATGATTGAAGACTATGGACAGCATCCATGGTCTCTAAGACTGTTGCGTTGCGGAGTCGAAAAATGCGAACGAGATTAGATCCAGGGGGTGATGGATAGGCAGACTGAAGAAACTGCGACAGTTATGGGTGATGCTGATGGCACCAATCTGTGCTAAGGATCCCCAACGCTGTGATCAATTCGCTCGTTTTACAATTTTAGCAAACATTCTGCAAAAACCAGAGGTTGTACGGTAGACAAGTGTTGCAGGTGGATTGTAGCTCATCTGAACGATCGTAAATTCCTGAAGCTCCAAAGTTTCATTCACAAGGAGACTCATCGCTTCGCCATCCATGAACCCATGAACATAGCACTCGCCGACAAAAGACCAGCTTTCGCCGACTGGGCGGAGAATGTAGAAAACGTGGCCTCCAAGGAGGAGACAAATCTCATCGCCAGGCCGAGTTTCCCCCGGAGCCAAGCACATGTAGCCGTTTTCTGACAAGACAAAACTCCTACCAACTGTTGCGAAAAGAAGAGAGCCCCATTCAAGTCGCCGCTGGGGTGATGCGGGTTGCTCTGTGTAGTCTTTTATAGAACGCCAGAAACTCCAATTAACACTGTAGCCTCGCTCCCTCAGAGGTCCTTTCTTGGCAACGTCGGCCACGATGGTACGGCTGAAAGCCTCAAGAATTGTCTCGCAAGTTGGTTCGTAAACACCTTGGAGGTTCTCCGGCTCCCATCCCCTTATGACGTCGCTCTCGGAGTCGCGATGTGCATCTTGGTAGTATGGAAGACCGGTGGCCACAGCCTTGCCTATGCAGAATCCTTCAGTAACGAGCTTCGGTTTTTGAAGTTTTGAGAAGGATAGATGACGTTTCTGAGACGTAACATCAGCACTAGAGGAGTAAATCCTTTTCGCTGCGGGATCTGAAGCGCAGATACTTGGTCTGTGCTTTGAAAGATAGGCGAAAGGATGTCTAACGCTAGGATCGCGCCAGTTCGGGACCCACGACGGTAAGTCAAGGTCCCGCGAGGAAGGATTGCAATAGCCCAAACATTCAAGAGAACCTCGATGCAATACGCAATGTTCAGCCACTTTGAGGTAAACAGTCGGGAGATCTAGAACGTAATCGCAAACCAAGATATCCGTCAAGGCTTCGGTGACTAAACCCAGCAATGCATATACCTTGTCCCTTGGGTCTGTAGCCTTGTAGTGTCGATAATTGGCAAGCGTTCCTAGGAGATCTGCTTGATACTTCCCACCCCCAATCAATCTTTGAAGATGATCCAAATTGAAGAGCCCGCGCATAGAGGTCGTGCCGAGAGCACCAGTGTTTGGGAAATACACTTTCAGATCCGGTCTTTGAATGGCATGAGAAAGAAATTTGGCCGCAGCAATAAAACTCCACCAATCGATCTTAGAGTCTCCACACTGGATAGTCTTCGTTTTGACGGGTGCCGCCGCCTCTTGAACCGTCCATACCCGTTCGAACCAATCCCGAGTAATCAGGGATCTGAACGCTTCTACAGGTGTAGTATCAAATTTGGAGTTGCACTCATCCAAAAGAGTTGACAGATCAGCTGGACTCTTACTCCGAAACTCCGACTCAACATCACTGAGATTGAGCCCCTGATCTGACCAGTATGCTGAGATTGTGGATGCTAGCGCTAGCGCTGAGGCGCTTCCATCTCCTTCGGGCCCAAGCCAAATCAGGACTCCTATGGACCGCCCATATATCTGCTGCATTTTTCGGACTTGGGCGCTCTTCTCCGCAATGTCTAGCTGGTTAATGCATATAGCGTCAATCCAAAATGTGCGAGTCTCCTCATGTGAGCGCAAATGTTGCAGGGCTTCATACAGACTTTGCGTAACACCCATCTCTGTTTGGTCTATGAATATTTTGTAGCTTTTTGAGTGTTTGCCCCAGACGTACGACAGTGCACAATATGGCGGAGGCTTATCAAGATTTATCGCCCTTACTTCGCACTGAATCGGCGATGAATGATCTCCTGGTAGTATATTGACCACTCTAGTCATGTTCAACAATGGTTGTAACTGTGTGTACTTGAAAAACCCTTGTGATGCCATCTCGGCCGAAGATTGGGCCAATAGTGCGTAGTGTCTTTGCTGGAATAATCGATGACAGATCTGTTAGGGCTGAACTCTTAGGTAGCAGTCCAAGGTACGAGTAGATAGTAAAATCAAGTGGTGGTCGCCTCGCGACCAGGCGGCGGAAATCTTCCGCTACGCATAACATCCGGTTAGGGCGGAAGCATGGAGGACAGCAGTGCCAATGTCTCGTGTACGAGTATGAGCTTGAAGATGACGAACCTAACTCTTGGCTCATCTCTCTGCTGAAGGGTTTTGCACATATTCAGTCGTTTTGAAAGATTGGTCGACGTTTCGCTAAGCGTCAGAGAATCTCGAACCGGGTGGATTAGAAACGTCGCTCTCGACCATGGGACAGAATACTTCGGGAACGATATCCAGGTCGGAATCACGGTTCCATAATCTGTTCTCTACCTGTGCACCCCCTCTGCCAGAGATTGAGCAACCAAACATTTTCAGCTTGTACAATATAGCTTGAAGATCCTGCTTGACGCTGCCAGTCCGTCAATGGTCACAATCAAGAGACATTGCAAACCTCAGAGGCAACTTTGATCCTAGGCGGGAGATCGACGCGCTCGTATCATTGATCATTGTGCGAGTCCCTGGACTCTACGTGTCGGATTGTAGTGTACACGAAGAGCACATTGGAGAGCTCATATCACGCCATGACAAGGTCTCCACAAAGGCAAAGATAGGGTAATAAGAGAGAGGCACGCAACACTGAAGGAATAGCAGAAACATAGACATCAAACATTCAAGGGGTTCGAACAGCAAAGTGGGGAGGAGTGATGATCTGTCATGGACGAATTGATCTCCCTTGTGAAACATGTCATGTAGAGGAAGATGGCATTCTCCTTGCCACGAGAATCCTTTGGCCACCTCACAAAGGGATAGATAGAATTGTCATTTCTTTGCCACAATCTCATTTCCCCGCGTCACAAAGAAGGAACAATTGCAGCCAAATCGACAAAGAGACCTACCTTTGTTGCTTGCCACTCAAAGGAAAGCGAAAGCTAGACTTGGAGATGGTACAGTGGCAGTCGAGTGTGACAGGCTTTTCACTTCCCTTATCCCTTGTACGTCGAGAGGCGATGACATTGAATGACATTGAATGACATTGAATGACATTGAATCTTGAGTGCAATCCCTGTTTGCATCTTCCGACTTTCAGCATATTAGTGACGGTGTTCCACCCTCAGAGCGACTTCTCTCATCTCGGTTGCTTCACCGAAAACACTCAGCTTCAGGAAGAAAAGACCGCAACCACAATGTGTCAGAGTAATCTTCAAGTCTCCACCTCATGTGGCCACCAGCAAAAAGTCCACCCCCTCCAGCATTGCAAGTCCTATTCTCACACGCGAAATCGCTGTGACGGCACCGTCTCCGTTCTCCATACAACCACAATCAACGCCGCCCCCACCCTCTGCGTGCGCTGCGCCTCTCGCATCGAAGCGAACATAGTCCGAGAGCTGGACCAAATTACCACGGAACTAGAATCAAATATCGCAGAGATCAACCACGGTTTGTGGGTCGAGAGAAATCGTCCTTTTATTTATGTCGCGTCGATATTCGAGCGAGCGAGGCTGAGGGAGGCGTTGAAGGGGTTCCGGGAGGCGATGGAGGAAGAGTTGGTGGAGTTGAGAGAAACGCATGGTATGGGTCGGTGGGATCGAGTTGCTGACCTTCGGGGATGACGGGTGGTTCACGTTTCGGCACTTGCGGATTGAGGCAACAAATAGCTGTTTAGCCCTTTTCTTTGTGAATGAATGAATGGTTTTTGAATTACCGCCTCAGATCTCTTTCTTACATTGCAGGGATGGTGTCGTAGGCCCCGCGCAGACTGATAGCCAACATATTACGGCTGCCCGTCCGCTTCATACACATTGTCTGAACGTGTATCCAACTCTCCAAGTTGCTTCTGATTAGAGCCGAGCTCCTGACGCCTCGCCTGAATGCTCATCTCGTAGCCTTGGTATATTCCCTTTGCCTCTCTCACTTTCATAGCAGCATAGATATCATCAGTCACTTTCTGCGCGCGAAGCCGCTGCTTACGTTCCCGATAGAGCAGTAAGGCCAAACATGAAAGCAGTAGTACGCCTAGTGGTACGCCGACTCCCGCTCCGATTGCCGCTGATCGATTAGATGACGATGCAGGCTTAGAAGATGAAGTGGTCGATGAGCTTGCCGATTTCGAAGCCGTTGCAGGTTTCGAGGAGGTGAATGCGGTGGCTGATGTGGAGGCAGCTGGAGTGGATGAAGTTGCAGTCGACGCATTGCTTACCTGGGCTACTCCGAAAAAGCTTCCGATGCCAGGGGCATTCATGGTGAAGTCAGAGGTATCGCAACAGCCAGCCGCAGCCTGCGAGCTGCCTTCCACCGCTCCACAGCACCAAGTGTCCGTATAAGAGCCACTATTAACAGGGCAGGGATACAGGTTGCTGAAGCTATGTATAGAATCTACCGTTGTGTCAGCGCAGGTGATGTTGCTCTGGAGAGCGAGAATTGAGTACCAGATCTACACGAGGGACAACATGATTCTGACGCCCAATTCACATCGGTGCAACCACCGCGGTAGGCAAACCCAGAGCCACCGAAACAGTAGCCGGTTGTTGAACAGCCGTCCCCTTCAGCGCAGCATGCACTGTAAACCCCCTCGGCGACAGATGCGTTGCATGGTTGATAGCCCGTAGCGACCGATTTATCAGGATAGTAGCATGTAGCCTCTATTAGGTTGACAAAGGAAAACCACACAACGTGTACAGCTGCACGTGACGACTCCCGAAAGGTATGCATAGCGAAGAACGCCTGCGAAAAGGGAGACTTTGTGAGACAACGGAACTTTGAGAGAGGCAAGCAAGACAAAGCAGGCATGAGCACTTGATGACAACTGCTGAAGGAAGGGTAGTACTTATAATTCGATCTGCCCTGATCAAGTAAAGCAGTCTATTTTCGTGTTACAATTTTTTGTAACCTTGCGGAGTCAGCTCGGCCTCATGCTCTCGGTCAATAGCGCCGATCGCAGCCTTCGGATCAGAATCTATGCAAAGCCCAGGTCTTTTTGAAACTTGATCGTCTCTATGAGGAAGTGGAGGGCCCCATTAGGCGCTGAATGAAGGATGTAATGGTTATCACAATAACCAAAAGAGCAAATTCAAATCCTTCGTTTCAGACTTAGAACGTTCAGGCAGCGTGCAGGCAGAGGTGAAGGAATGAAGACGAGACTTTGCGTCATACATCTCTGACGCCCAAACTTGTGACAGAAGTGCAGGATAAAAATGACTGCTTGAGATTGATTCCCTTCCCCAGTTTAAAAGTGCCACCAGCGCGTAGAGAAGAGCGCGTGCTGCCAAGTCTATTTTCGGGTGGGAATAACAGTATCCAGTTTTTTTTTGGGTTTTTTTTTTTTTTTTTTTTTTTTTTTTAATGGGGGTTGTAAAATGGTGTTGGGGGGTTTTTTATTTCTGTCCAGATACTTAAAGTAAGTGATCCCAGCAGCTAGTCTCTTTTGGGGCGAAACCAAAAGCCCCCCCCCCCCCCCCTTCCCCCCCCCCCCCCCCCTCCCATTATATATTTTTATTTATTTATTTTTTTATTTTTCTTTTTTTTTTTTTTTGTTTTTTTTTATTTTTTCTCCCTTTTTTTTTTCCCCCTCCCCCTTTTTTTTTTTTTTTTTCCCCGTTTTTTTTTTTGTTTTTTTTTTCCCCTTTCCCCGGGGTTGCGGTGGGGGGCTTTTTGGGGGTTTTTTGGGGGGGGGGGGGAAACCTGGGGGGCCCCTGACTTTTGGCCCCCCCGAGGTTTGTGACCTAGCGCGATGCTTCTGGCCGATTTGCCAGAACTCTCGATGTGTTCGCCGTCGTGATTCATAATAAAGGGCGCAAGATGACCTACCTACTTGATATACAAGTACTATTGATGTGTTCCAAGCGAACGTTATGCTAGGAGCTGCGGGAAATGCTACGAGTATGGCGTCAGGAAGAAATGCCCAGTCTCTTCACCAGGACGTGAAAGCTGGTCCAAGTTGGGCGCTGCATCCCGCCAGTGTTACGACACCTGTTTGAAACACAGCAACGAGATTTGTGGAAGTTTTTTTTCACTCTTCCGTCGTGGGTGGCCAAGTGCTCCTGTTCAATACCATAAGTGGGTTCAGGAGCCTTGGGGCCTGAGGGTGGTGCTTGCTTGGGAGCTGGCCGTGGATGCATTGGATTTCGCAAGGGAGCCATGGTTTGCTGATGGAGTTTTGCTTGCGGAAGTCAGAGATTAGCAAGATGTGTGGCGTATTTGGGACTAATTATACGCAAATGGCGATCAAAACCTCGACCAACAGGGAGACATGAAGCCGCTCTGGAACGATCTTGCCTCTTGAAAGGACGCAGTACTTTGCTCTTTGTCAGCCCAACTTTACCGTTCGTTCATCTTTCTATATTAACCAAAAGCGAGCAAGTTCTAGTCTTGTAACAACAACTACTTACTTTTCTCTCTTAAATCCTTCCGCCACGCCGATACGCCTAAGAAGAACACTCTTTCAATTCCCCTGTTGAATAACCTGACGAGCCTCCGCCTCCAATACCTCCGTCCGAAAAATTTCCCCTTCAACCACGTTCTTGCCTTGCAAATCACCAGATCCCAAGTCTCCCTCTCTTTGCCCATCTTTTCCTCCAGAAACGCAATAAACACCAAGGTGATCCAGTACGATTCCCTCTTTTTACACAGGACTTTTTCCTTGATACCCAAGATACTGGTAAGCTGCGTCGCCTCAGTCCAGGAGCCCTCGAAGTCTTGCAGCTCGATGATGGAAATGACTTTTTCACTGTCGGTAGCAACATGTCTGTTATTTCTTTGGGTGGAGCCAAGGGCCTCAAAACGTTCTTCGACCGCCGCTGCACCAGACTGAGAGGACGGACCAGCCGATGCCATTGAACCGAACATACCATTGGCACTGCCAGTATGTTTAGTTGGCGATCGGGAGGATTGCTTATATCCGATGTTGTGAAAGCGGAGAGGCGGACCAGCAGAGATTGAGCCGAAGAGACCGCTTTGAGTTGGTGGACCCGCTGATTGGGTTGCTGTTCCTCTACTCTGAGATGGTGGGGTAGTGGTCGGCCACCGCGGCCTCTGCCGCTTTCTTTGGTCGGACGCCCTCCATGTCCTATAGAATAATGCGAAGAGAACCACGAGTCGTGTCCCTTTGCTGGCGTGATTTCCCTAGGAGGGGGAGTGTGTCTAATAAACCAAAACCCATGTCCTCGTCACTTTCTTCGGCTTCATCGGATTCGATTCCTGCTGAAGGGCAAGATTCGGACTCACCAAAAGATGATGTGCACTCTTAGACTACGGCCTCAACGCTTTGCATATCGTCTTCGGAAGGCTTCATATTCGTGTGTTCGTTCCCAGATACGGCTATGAACGAGCACTACTTCCCACCCACTTGGAATCGTAACCCCAATCGAACGGCCTCACGTTGGACGATCTCCTCAAAACAGCTGGGATGAATGTCCTTCAATAGCCTTCCACTCTCGTTGTCTTTGGCATCACAGATCCAGCCTCGACCTTCCTCGAGCTCTTGCATGAATTTCTTCGCGGCCAATTGATGGATCTTTTTGCCTGGCTCAGGCAATCTTTGGATCGGGACCTCAAGCTCCAGAGGCCCTTGTGGAGATGCGCCCCGCAAAATCACCGACTTGGGAGTCTTTTGGGTGGAATCAGGAGACAGAAGGAGGTAGGCTGTAGTTCGTGCGAAAGGGAATAATGGAGGTATCCGGTGTGGTCCTTGTAGCAGCTTTGGTGTTGGAACACCTGGCAGATGTGCATACGGATCCTCATTGTCATTGCCCAGCGAAAGCGGGCACACTTCCTCTTCTGTCTTGATGCTTGAGTCGAAGAGCGAGATGGGATTTTCATGTTCTTCCGTTGTTCCCTGTGGTGTCTTTTGCTTGGTAAGCATGACCTTTATACCGTCTGTCAACCATCTCCCACGTTACGTCACCCTCTTCTTTTGTAGATTTCTCATATCTGAACTCCATAGTGTAGTCTGAGACGTGCGGAGACAATGCTGCCTCCAGCATACGAACCATTTTTTTTGTCAAGCTTCTCACCTTCGCCAACCATCTGCGCGAAACCTTTGCCAGCACGAGCGACGCCCTCAATAAGGCTGGTAGAAACGCCATCGCCAATTCCTAGTGGAAGCACGCGAATGCTGTCGCCAACAGTGTCGTTGAGATAGCTGAAAATTTCGTGTTGGCGACATATGTCACCGTCAGTCAAGACCAGAATCTCGCAGTCGAGGTCTACGAAACGGCTGTCGATGGCCGCTCTAACGGCATTCTGAGTCTCAGTCCCGCAGTATTCGGCCTTGAAATTTTCGACATGGGCTATCGCCTCCTTTAGCGAGTCATTGTCATATGATCGGCTTTTGGCCCAAAGGAAAGAGTGAATCGATCCAAAGGAACAGATATTAAACTTCACACCGACCGGTAAAGACTTTAGAAAGACTTTCAGCGCAGATATCAGCATCGGGATCTCGTTGACCATACTGCCACTGCGATCTGCGACGAAAATGATCTCAGGTCGTGCAGGAGGCATATCAGCCTCCATTTCTCCTTTATCTCACACCCAGAAAGAAGGCTTCCGATAGCTTTTGAGACCGGCATTTCCTGCACCAAGCTCTCGCCATCGGTATATTCTACTGACACTCTCGTGTACCAAGCACTCTTCTCGTCAAACTCTTCATTCCACACGCAGTCAATCTTCCGGATCAAGTCCCAAGTATCATCGCGCTCAAGGTTTGCCTCGCTGAATTGCTCGAGCAGGACTTTTCGATCTAGCAGCTGTACAGCAGCGATGTACCGCGTACTCATCTGAGCGCCGGTCGTTGTGATGGGTCGACCGATCTGCTGACCACCGTGTGCGTGAGGAGCCTTGGGCCGCTCGATCACAATCTTGCTCACGGACCCGAGGTCTGCGAATCTTTCGGGCTGCTTTGCCTGCAGCGTAGTAATGCAGTCAAAAGGAGCATGTGTCGCGATCATCGAGTTGTATTCCTTGAGTCTGATCCCTTCAATGCCTCTCCAGTGCCGTCCCAAGCCATCAATGAGCTCGTTCTCTTTGTAAGTGGGGTCATACGTCGAGCCTTGACCGAAGGTAGAGAGATAGCCGCCATATGGTCTCTCGAAAACTTGATCGATGCCTGTATAATTTTCTCTGGACATCAAAGCGGCAAAGAGTCCGTTGCGGGCGGCAAAACCGTGCTGCATGCGCTTTGCCATGCTTTCATATTGTGCAGACATCAAATCGCAGGCTTGGGTGCACGCTGTGCCAAGGGAATCCTCTATCTTTCCAGAGGGGAGATTAAGGGAGGTTTGAAACCGCGGCTGCTGCGACTGGAGGACAGAAGACGGCGCCCTGGTTCGGATGATTCAGCTATTGGCAGCCGAACTGAAGTCTCCGGAAGGAGCACCTACGCTGTGCCACCCACGGCTCAGCATCTCAGGACCGTGGAGGGCACGGCCGATTCGGGAGCCGAGCTCGAAGCCTACGACGGTGGAGATGAAGAACGTTGCACCATCAATCCCGCATCCAAACCCTGAGCGTACTCCGCTGCAGCGAACAGAGCTGGCAGTATGATTGAGTTGGCACGCCACGGTGCATCAACGTGGACATCATCGAGCTCGAATCCTTGAATAAAAGACCCATCCAAGAGGGCTGCATTGAGCGGACTTGTGCGCTGGCTGTCCTAAGTACAGGGTACAAGCAAACAGGGAACATTCCGAACTCAAGGAAAAGTAAAGCTTGCACGTACCTTGTTCCAGCCAAAGACGGCGCACTTGCCAGTCCCCTCAACGTCCATACAGGCTGCGTAGCTACTTTTGACCATGGCAGCTTTGCTCCTACGATAGCACAGGCGATGGCATCGAGAACCAGATACTTGACCTTGGTCTGGACGTTCGATGGCATGTCCGAGAGCTGGACTGATTCTATCCGGTTGCAGACCTGTCCGGCAATCCCATCGGGAGCACGGCATGGAGCTCGCGAAGATCGGAATCCGGTGTTGTACAAAGATGCTGGAGCACTTTTGCCGATTCTTGTTGCTGGCAAAATACGAGACATCGTGGAAAGGTCTCTGCTGGGGTAGAGAACACTGTGTAGCTCGAGTGAGCGGAAGGATGAAGCGAATAAAACGCCCTCATGATAGACGGCTCAAGGACGAGAGGGGAAAACATTCGTAGAAGTTGTGGCTCAATTGAGAGAATGTACGTTTCACAGCATTGCAGAGCCAGAGCCAGTCTCTTGGCCAATTGGCGAAAGCTTGGTTTGCATTGGGTGGGCAGCAGTGATCGCAGAAGCCCGGAGAAATGGTTTGAAAAGGATACGACTCCTAGAAACTCACTCAGGAAGAGAAATCTCCATATGAACACTAGATTATGGATGCATATCTGCATGGTCTAGTAAAAGCCATCAATGTTCAAGCGTGGCGAAACAAAAGGTGGGCCGAGCCTCGGTGCTCTCGGCGATCTTATGCGAGGGTGTGAAGATGCAATGCATGTGGCTCGCACATCCTTTCTAAATACCTTAAAACGTATGCAGAATGGGTATGTCAAGTTCAAAACACGGTCCAGGAACTCAACCTCGGACCCATAGTGCGGGAAGGGACGGGACGAGTGCTGTTGATCATTAGGTGTAATTAAACAACAATTGTTTGATGAACATAATGTAACTAAACCAAGACCTTCAAGATACAGAATTTGAGAATAGTATCAGTTTCTAGAGAGTAGACAGCGGGAAAGAAAGACAAAATACATGTTATTTATTGTCACATATATCAAGTATACCTCGTAACGAAACCTTCGAGTCTGCATTAGTGCACATCTCTTTGAACAGGCTCGTTTGAAAATACCTTTACCAGCTAGACCAAAGTCTCGTTCTCGGCCTCCCCTTTCCCATTCTCATCCAGCACCAGGCTATCCATATGGTGTGCGTAGTTGTACAGCGACCCAGCCTTTTCGCCCACCTCATTAATCATAGCAATAGATTACGTGATGGCACTAGCAGACTGCCACATCGATTTCGTGTGTTTCGAACAAGGCTGGCTGAGTGCGACAGTCAGAGCGCCATCAAGCCTCTTTTCGATCAAAGAAAGTTTTGCGGTAGGGTGGGCTGATAATTAGATCGGATGCGGAGCTGCTGCTCGAGAGGAAGACGAAAGCATGCTGCAGTTCTTGGCGTCGATTCGAACGAGGAAACCCGACCAAGGGTCTGTTGGCTCTGGATGTGGGTTGTTCCAAAGTCGCGATAGATCGCAGCGGCGGAATGCCGCTGGGGAACATTGCATCAAATGCGCCTTCTATGCAAACAGATGTTGAACTTCAGAGTTGCACACCGTTCTTCATCCGTTAAGTTCTCCGAGGATGTGAGAGAGCTGGGACACAAAGGTTACGAGAGCTTGGGCAGTCCAGATATGAAAAGACTTCTATTTACCCGTCCAGAATATCCGTATAGACCGTCGGGAACCTTTCTCTCGCTCTGTTTCACATTAGCCTTCCATGCTGGTATGAAAGTCAATATTCACTTGAGCAACGTGTTCTGCACTATCAAGCATACCTGCCCAAAACATATGGAGATGTGGTGGCCTGACCAGCGAGGGAGACTATTTCGTTCGGATATCAGCGTGGTGAGAAAAATAACAAGAGGGTGCCGTAGCTGGTCCGTCAAGCTTTTTTTAGAAAGTTCGATTAAAGCGGCCAATGGCAGGGAGGGCTGTTGTTAATTCCGTTCATGTGATCAGCATCATGATTCCAAGTCTATCAGTCCTTCTTGAAATGCTGAGAGACGCCGGGAAAGACATAGCAGATTCAATATATTCTTCGATATCGAAGTGAAAATTCCCCTCCCCTAGAAGCCATTGCACTGCCGCTGTCAAAGCAAAAAGCTTCCTTTCTCAACCCCTGGCCCCCCTCCCCCTTCATTTCTGCTCATCCTCTGGCCCTAGCGGCTTCTCCCCCTGCTTCTCCACGCTCTCCCTCTTCTTCTCCGCTGGCTCCTCTGGATTCCTCTTCACCGCATCCTCCGTAGGTGTACCCTCATCTTTGTCGCCCGGAATAGCGCTCCGCTCCGACACAGGTTGTTGCACACTCGCTGTATCTGGGGAATTGGCACCCTCGGTCCCGCGGGTCTTCTTGAGCTGGGCTTGATCGCTGGAACTGGATTGCGGGTTGCCGAGGTCGCCTTCGGCGAAACGGGGATATGTGGTTGTGAGGCTGCGGCGGACTGTTACGATTGTTAATCTATGAGTTGGTAAAGGAGAAAGGGGGAAGGGGAGAGGTACAGATGGGTGGGGTGAAGGGATAACGGAGTGGTTGGAGGGACGCCGGGGAGCGTGTGGAGAGACGGAGGATGCGGGATGCCATTGTCACGTATACTTGAAGTTTTTGTACTTTTGATAAGAGAGGCTCGATTTTCTCGAGTGTGAAGTAGATGGCAACAGCATAGCTTCTCCCAGCAGCGCTAATGCGAGCTTGTGACTACGTCATGGAGAGGTCAAAACTTAGCGGAGGAATTGGATCAATGCAGTTTTAGAAACACCATCTCAAAGATTTAAAAATATTATCTTTGACTTCAGTTCCCACACCTGCTTTACGCCAATTGGCATTTGCCCTGTCGTACAAATACGCCTTTGAAAATCGATACCATTGCTATCATGCCTTCCTAGACGCTATGCATATGCTGCTTGCTTCCAATGATCCCCCCTTGCCCCTTGCCCCTTGTCCCTTGCCCATGCTCCGTCAGAAGCATCCTCAGGCTTTATACAGCGTGTCCAAGAAACCCTCAGCCAGACTGTTGACCACACTCGGATTCGGGAGACTCCCGGCGACACCGTACAACGCCGCCGCATCGCCTTTCGCTCCGCCCTTTGCTCCCTTGCCTTCCACAATTCTTACCCTCTCCTTTTCCTTCTCCTCTTCTACCACTGCCACGAGGTCTCCGATAAGTTTGTCCACGGCAGCGACAACTGGTAATGTTACAGCAACATGAATGGCTGGTGGCCTTTGTAAGGCATTTAGATGCCATCCTTTACTCGACATAGCATCGGCAAGATCGTACACGTTGAGAGTTCTCGACGTGAAAGCGACAACGCTGACGAGCGGCTTTCCCATGACAGTGAGATCGTCCCGCAGAGAGGGTTGCTCTCGGATGGTTGATTCAATTTTCTTAGCAGCGCCAACTATTTTATGGCAACTATCGATGTAGCCGCTTTCGCCTTGAGACATTAGGCTAGCCCAACAGGTGGCAATGAGAGCACCAGGACGTGAGCCTGCAATGCTCGGTGAGGCGTACACGCCCCCCAGACCAGTCGGCGGAGACGAAGTACTGGTACGTGCGGAGCGCCGATGTCCGGTAAAGAAGGACAGAATTTCCTTTGGGCGCAAAGCCGTATTTGTGGGTGTCGCAGGAGATGCTTGTGACGCCTTTCAGGGTGAAGTCAAACGGGACAGTTGGGAAACCCGCGCGTGCGAGAAAAGGGACTAGGAAGGAGCCGAGACAGCAGTCGACATGAAGAGGCAGAGATCCTTTCTTGCGGAGAGCGAGGCGGGATAGAGATGTAATGTCGTCAACGATGCCGTGAGGGAAGTTTGGGGCAGACCCAACGAGAAGTATGGTATTGCTGTTGATTAGACGAGAAACACTGGGTATGTGTACACTGTATGTTGGTGCCGGACAGGCTACCAGGTGAACCTTGATACCGAAGTAAGCGCCAGCTTTGCGAAACGCTGCGTGAGCAGTATCTGGTATTACCCTGTACTAGTCAGCAAAGCCCTTCACAGTCCATAGCTGCACACACATTTCAGGCTCAGTGACGCCCCCGTTCTGCGCGCGCCTTCTGCCTAGCGCTCAAGCACGCCATTAATATTGACTCCGTGCCACCACTCGTAGTAACTCCAGCTCCTCCAGCTGGTGCATTGAACATGGCAAGGACCATAGCGACAATCTCCGCCTCCATCTTTCGTACTCCTGGAAAGACGTCTGGATGTATCGGATTTGCAACGCTGAACTTTTCAAAGGCCTCTGATTGTAGCTTGATCAATTCGTTCCCGCCATGGTAAACCGCTCCGCTAACAAGGCCATCCTCCCAGCGTGTATGCTCCATACCACCAAGTATTTCCAGCTCTGCCCTCACTTGCTGCTCGGTCCATCCTTCCTTCGGTAGCGTGAGGTATCGACTTATGCCAGGCCCTTGAGGGACTAGCTTTCCTTCGAGTTTGGTAATTGCTTCAGTGACTTGCTTTTGTACTTGGCTACGTACGCCAGGACTTTTTAGGAATATGCCGTAAAGCGTCCGTCGTATCGAGATGTACGCCTCCGCCACTGTCCCGAAGAGCCCGCGGCCTTTGAGCTGCAAGACACCTTTTCTTGTCCATCGTAAGAGAAAGAAGAAGATCAGGTTACGGAGACTGTATTCAGTATCAGTACCGGTGTGGTGCACAACGCGTATAGAGAGCTTCTACATCTCAGTGCCTATATTGAGAAGTTAATTGCCGAGGGCCTCCGGATTTAACTGAGCTTGGCATCATCGGACGGGACAAAAAGTTGAATAACTACTATCGCTGCACATGCTTGCCGTACGCCTTGCTGATTCCCATAGTTCAAGTCATGCCTAAGCAGCATCTTTCCATTGTCCAAAGCGTCCAAAAGTGGAAGAGGCAAGGCGTCATTGCCAGCGACCTGATCGAACTTTGGGAACATCGGCTCTTCGCGTCCCATAGCCAACAACTCGGCGATCGCGTCCTTTGTAAGACTGTAGGTTTGCGTGAAAATCAAGGATTCTCGGCTCGAGGCAGCTCCACAGTTGCTGTTCCAATCCCCAAGGTGCCAGCTGCATGAATTCGTCCCGAAGTCCATCAATCACCTGTTCGATCAGCCCGCTACTGGCTTCTCAATGTAGTACCCAGGATCCGGTCTCCTCCTTTCCCGCATCTCTGCGTTTGTCAACGCCCTCTCCGGTGACCTCCAGATACGGCAACTGGCTCTTTCGATCCTCATGATCTGACCTGCGGTGGA
>NW_023501181.1:0-31637 GCF_014066305.1 Letharia columbiana | reverse complement strand
TAGGTAGCTTGTGTTATCCTCTATCGTCTTCTTCAATATCGTCGAGGTCCTCTCAAGGCCTTGGTGGTCATTGGGGACATCATAAGGAACCTGGATGCCGCATCTATCCTTTGAGCGATGAAGCTCTCCGCTTGCATCTCTGTTCACGCTCTCGATATAGCCCCTGGAGACTGGGAAACGTTGGCTATAGATTCTCAAGACTGACGAGAGGAGCCTACCACGTGCACGGGTGACCCCATCCGATATATACTCTGCTTCATCTTTGGTCGAGAGAGTCAGTGACTCTAAGCCGCAGCAGATTAGTGAGCTTTTTCAAACTGGGCACCCATGGCATACGAAACTATGTCGAAGCTGGGGGATACGGCTGGGAAGAACTCTTAGAGACCGAAATTGAATTCGAGGAGCCAAAGCGCAGAAAGTCCAAATCCCAGATGGCCGAATCTGACTTGGTGGTGCCACAGTAAGGTTCCTGCTGAATGTGTGATACGAGGTCCGTGGAACGTATCGAATGCTCCAAGACAGAGCGAGCGGCCCAGGCAACTTCAGGGCTCTCCCCTTCTGGACCCCCTCTTTGGCCTCCAGGTTCGCGAAAACCATGGACCTGATCCGATCTCTCGGACGCGGTTGGACCCTCAACATGGTCTTCAAGACTCTGCCTTTCATTACTATAGGCCTACTTGGAGGACCATTGGGTTGGCCTCCAGGTCTCGAGCTAGCTGCTACATGGTTTGAGTCAGCGGTGCTGTGCCTACAAATGAGGCACCTGTCCGTCTCTTCCAATACTGGCAGTTGCACTGAATTCTGCTCCCTATGATGTGGCTTTCACACATGTTACTTTAAATGCAAACCGCTGCCCAACGTTGTCTGACGGCTGTTCTCGTTCAAGCATGTTTCTATTGGACGTGTGTCGGGTCTCGTATGTTCTCCTTTGCTGACCTGTGCTTTTGGCCTATGCTCGTTATTGCTGGCATAGATGCTCGCTTGATGGCTTGGTATTAACACAAAAGGTTTGAGTGAAGGGGTAATTGGGTGCTGTGTCAAGAAATGGAAGCTCTAGCTCGAGAACATGGACTCGCCCATCAGTAATCGGACACAGTCAATCTACAGCCTCATGGGTCAGTGGTGACCGACATCTTTTCGGAATCACTTGCAGAAATTAGGCGCAGCAGGCTTGCCGTTCCTGCATCCTGGGTCAGTGAATTTTGTGCTGCGACGACAGTCGCTTCCGACTTTCTGTTAACACGCCCACCGCCGTGAACCTCGACAGCCGATGATAATCCTCACAGCATCTCCGGCCAAGCCTCCGTTTACGCCGAGTTCAAAATTTGGATCATCTTGTTCAACCAATCGTGGTCCCACTAGTCGCTTCGCTCATCGGTTAGCGCGACTTGCGTATGCAAGTCTCAAGGAGAGGCAGATCATTTGCTGCAATAATCCGGTGCATGTGCATGTCCTGCCTGTCCTGCCTGTCCTGCCAGCACGACCGTGCAATCGGTGAGCTGCAGATTCTTTGCACTGCGCGATGGAAACCCAACATAATCATTGGTTTCTACGGTCCTGGCAGCAACGAGCCGACCCTCTCGCTAACAAGGTTCTTATCCACCTACCAGGTTTGGGAATCAACCACCGAGGTACAGTGTGATGGATGATATGCGCCCGTCAGATTCGGCTCCGTTGCGCTTAGAAAGATAACGGCATGGCAACTGCACGTTGGTTGGCTTTACTTGCGTTGACTTGATCACTACATTATTCATTGGACAAATGAACTAACTATGCACTGGTTTCGTTCTGTGTGTCCCCGGAATGGCAGTATATTGAGGAGCTTGACTGGACAATGTTTTAATGGGAGACTGCAGCCTACCGTGACAATAACATCTATTTTCAAGAGGTTCATAGGCTCGTGAGTGAGTGCGAAACTCCCCAGTGCCAGCGCTACAGAAGGGTCTGTGCGACCCGTGATGCGAGGGGTATGACCAACGCCAATAACTCCGTGCTGAAATGACTGAAATGTATTCAGAACCTTCCCCGCAGCAGCATAACAGTGATGGTATGCCCTCGCGTCCATACTCATGCATCTACAAGATGATGCAACAGGAAGGATAGCGCATTCTTGGCCCATCAATGTTGTATCCCTCCTCTAAGTCGAGGTCCAGCAAAGAATCCGGTGCGAAAGTTACTTTGCGGCTGTAGGCGATGTCGCCTTCCGCGTCAACAGCAAGTTTGGAAGGCTCTTTGGGTCGTGCAGAGACTTGGAATGAGGACCCGGGATCTCGGAAATGTACCTCGGGACGAAGGTCGATGTCCTCCATGGTAGCTACAAGACTCGTCAGTAACGAGTAACAACACAACAAATTTGGAGGGCTCACTGTTTGCCTTCTTGACCTTGTCGTTGATGAATCGCGCTTCCATATCATTCTCCGGGTTGTGGAAGCTGGCAGCTTCCCTGCCAATGCATAAGTCGTCAAACTGACCTCCCATGGCTTCGACCTTGTCAAGGTCTACAGCTGCGGTCGCGTTTTTCTTCGATCCGTTGCCTTCTGTGGAAGACTCGGAAGATTCCGAATGGACAGAGTTTGACCCGTACACTGCTCTGTCGGAGTCTATGGGCGACTCCGTGCACTTCCGGTCAGGTTCGTCCAACATCTCCGACGGCGACGATGTGGGGTCTGTCTCTTCTTCGGGAAAACAGGAAGACGTATGCACGTTGCTTGAAATGCCAGTCTGCTTCGACTCGCTCGACACCGTTGTTGCTGTTGTCGAAGATCTCACTTTACGATCCTCGGCCACCATTTCTTTTTTCCCTTCCTCCGTGGTCCATTCCTCCGTTGTAGTCTTGGCTCCAGTAGGGACTGCGTCAATGTTGGGACGTGTCGTCCAATGAGCATTGCTGGGCCCCATCGCTTGGTTTTCTGGTGTAGTGTCTTCTAACATCTTCTGCGTTTCGCGACTTGTGGTCCCTCTACGTAATTCTGCTTTGGGTGTTGAGAGCTCTGGTAAGCCGACCATGCCAGTGGCAATCAGATGTGGGGAGTTTTGTGGAATGGCGGTATCTTATTTCGCTGAGGGGCTTGCTCGCTTGTTCGTAGAGGGGAAACTTGAAGTGACGCGGTTTGTGGTTTGTGGAAAGACTCCTTGGGTCACTTGCAGCAATGTAGGCAAATGGTATCAAGTCGGAAAGAGTCTTGTAAGTGCGTTCTGGGGCAAGGAGGTTTGAGGCCGAGCAACAACGAGCTGCGGATCTGAAGAGCGATGCAAGAGACGGGAGAAAGGGTGGAGGAGGGAGATTGTGAAGCAGAAGGAGAACAGGAAAGGCGAATTCATGTGCACCAAGCGCAGAAAATGCAGGCAGGGAAGCTCCAACGATCTGACCGCCTCAAGGATGAACGACTCTTTCCCGGTGGAAACTTTTGTTAACCCTCGAAGACCCGGGCTAACGCTTTGAGTTGACCTCACTTGTAGCATTCGAGAGGTACAAGCCCCGCCTGCCGTGGGGTCCTTTGGATATGGAGGGTTGGGACGGACACCCATTGGCTCATTATCCTGGCATCTGCAGCAACCACGGCCAAAGGCTTGGCCAAATCGTGAACACTTTTCATCTCATGTTCTCGTTGGGGAGAACGAACGACAATGGGGTCGAAGTGAATCATGTGCTCGGTAGAGGTGAATTGATGCCCAACGAAAAGGAATGGAGCTTGAAGGGTCAGAAAGGTGCTGGCCGACAGCATGCGGGCTGTCAGCCAACGGTAGCCAGCGGGGACTCGGCCAATGAGATTTCTGCAATGCATGCAATGCATGCGGCGCAGCGAAGCGGTGATGGAATCATGCGAGGACCCATGAGGGGAGGGCGCAAGCAAGATGGCTTTATACCTGAGTCGCCTTCTGGAAAGCCGGCAACGGTCATGCTCATCATCAGCTGCGGATTTCAAGCTGTTCCACCAATGGAGGAGCATAGCGGGCAGCAAGGATCAGGGAGCCTTTCGTTCGGAGTCTGCTCATGTACTCGAGGAGGAAGGGTGGCAAAATGCGCAGCCAATTCGTGACTCGTGCCCGGCATGAGTGGAATCCCTTGAAGCAGAATTCTTGATAGAGGCGACCAATGAAAGCAGAGCTTTTGAAACATCGGCATTACCTGATCAAGTCGAAGCCAGTCACACGAAGATGTGGCAGTAGCGAGGCTTGCGAGATCGGTCTCAACTACTAGATGTAATAATCTGAGACAAATCCGGTCATTGACCGCTCATGCATGCACTAGATCCATCGAACTACTGCCCTTGAACACTGCAGGAACTCCGATAGGACATGTAACAGAATATTGAATGTCCATACCGCCTGACAAAACCCGCTTACTTCATGCCTTTCCCTTTCGCCTCACCATGGCCCAACTCCCTAATGAAAATACCCACCATTCCCTCCCCAACACCTTCACGCCCGTCCTCAAACCCAGGACTGACAGCCACAGCCAAGAACTTCCCGTTCCCGCTAAAACTCAATGCACTCACACTAGTCGTATACCGCTGGTACTGCCTGATCCTCCTCTTGGCAACGCCATCCCAAAGCGCGACGAAGCCATCTCCACCGCCTGAAGCGAAGGTGCCATGCACAGGATGAAAAGCCAACGCATTGACAGGGTAGACCACATCTACCCCTTCAGGCGAGGGTTGACGATGGCACTTGAACGCATATTTCCGAGATTGAGAAGTGGTTGACGGGTCGAACCATTCAACAGCCACACGGCCTTCGATGCTGGAAGATGCGTACCCTTCGTCGTTGGGCATGCAAGCCACTGCTCTCGTCATGAACTTCAGAGAAGATTCGCGCCGCTGCCAAGGTTCGATGCCTGAGGCCGCAGATTCAGAGGCCAGATCCGCGAGTTGGTAGATGTGCAAGGCCCTGGAAGCCATTGCTACGACAAGCCTAGTGGATGTGAGGGAAAGAGAAAACGGCTTATTGGGTAGAGATATCTTGACGGGTGGATCAGAAGGTTTGGAGAGGTGGTGAACGTGTAATGTCGAGTCCCAAGAGCCTGAGACAAGGATATTGTGCTGTCGATCGTAGAGAACGGACTTGACGCCTGCGTCGTGGGAGGAGAGAACCGTTTGGGCACCTGTGGTGAGGTTGATACTGTAGTTCGCGTAAGCCGTAGATTCGTCTGGAAAAAAGCAACAGTATATATAGCCGACCATCTGACATCCCAATCCAACCCTGCGGTATATGCCTCCTCTTCATTTTCCCCAAAACACACATCTAGAACCGGCGCTCGATGCTCAAACTTATTGAGCAGCTGGCCGCCAGTACTCGAGGTGTCGTAAAGGTAGACATGCTTGTCCCAGGACGCTACGAGGAGCCGCAGGGAAGTGGGCGCGAATTGTATGGCGGAGATGGCGTCGGTTGGGGGGTTCGCGAGCTCGAATTGTGCTGTAAAGTGTCAGTATGGGTATCCAGAGCATAGCAGACATCTAACACTTACGTATAGACATTTCAATGAGGTGTCAGGGAAGTATTGATTTGTGTACAAAAGTGTGTCGAGGATAGGGAGCTAAAGTATGCGGGGAGGAATTTCTTCAGGTCGTCTTTCCTGCGCCAAGAGATTTGCTCTCCCAGCTCTACAATATACCCTACGTCTGGATTGTGTGGAGAAATCGGATACAAGGCAGTGATAATCGCAAGACTCAGTCTGTTATCATTCTGGAATACAACACTGTAGAGCTCACTGGGTGGGCACGAGTGCCGCCCTACCTGAGAGCGACATCACTGGCTTTCACTGCCACCAGTGGTACCAGCTTCTTTTCTATCCTTGCACTCCAGCCAGGTCGCTATTGCAAGCTCCTCCTCTGCAAAAAGGCCTTTCTTCGCTTTCTCTCGCTTTCTACACCTTCTTAATGCCTCCCCCTTTCTCAAGTCTCGTGCCTAGTTGCCTCGTCTTCACACGTCTCTCTTCCCCATCCATCTCTCCATCCAAACCTCGACCATTTTTCCCAAGAGCCCACTCTCAGTCACCTTTGGCGCGTTCCTGAGCGCTGGACTCGCTTTCTCAGCCTCACCAATCTCAAATACGACCTCCGAGTTCGCATTGTTTTCTGCAAAATTCTCAGCGAAGAAATCTACAAGCTTGATCGCTGGGTTGCGGTTTGGATCGGCTGCTTCGCTTGTTTTACCACCAGTGGAGGAGTGAGTATCAGCGGACAAGCTGCGAAGTCGGTCAAGCCAATCTTTGAACGTAATATTTTCGAACGCCGATAACTCCGTTGCGTGGAGGGCGGAGCAGAGGTCGGGCGTCCACGAGAAGGTATGGGGAGAGCGGAGGTTGTAGAATAGCTGCCCTTCCCTCTCACTGACTGCAGCTGCCGCTCCGCTCGTCTGTCCATCCCTCAACATAACGACCTCAAGCACAGCCTCCGCCAGCGTATCGACAGGCAACCACTGACATGGCGTGTCCATTTCCGGCAATACGCCCATGGTGACTGCGCTTCTGATAATCAACGGAAAGGCTTCGGTATCATTCCACACTCCTGCTTTCGTATCGCCAACAACCTGTCCAATCCTCAGAACCGTCGCCCTCGCACCATGGTTCTCAACGGCAGCTTGAACGATTTGCTCGCCGACGAGTTTTGAAGCCGCATACCCCGTCAGCGAGACCTGCTCTAGGGACTTGATTGGCGCTTCAGGAATACGTGTGGGACCAGGTGTGCCGAGTGCAACGGAGATGGAGCTGCAGAAGATGAGTCTTGCAGGCATGGGGAGGGTGCCGGAGAGAGACAATTGGATCAAGTTTTGCAAGCCGTGAAGAGAAGGAATGAAGGAGGCAAGGCCGAGTTGGAAGTTTACGGGCCAGGCGCAATGGATGATGTGGGTTGTTGATGACTTGAGAGTTGTGTAGTCCGCAGGGCTGAGGCCGAGGTGCGGATCGCTGAGATCGGAGGCGAGGATTCGAAGCTTGGGCGAGCTGAGAGGTGGAAGTCGTTTATCTTGAAAAGATTTCTGGAGTCGTGGGAGAGGATCGGCGCCACGGATCAGGCAGTAAATTTGTGAGATGCTCGGTTGATTGAGAAGGAGGGTGAGGATGTGTGCACCTACGCCGCCTGTTGCGCCGGTAAGGATCTGATCCGTGGTAAGCCTCTGATACTTAGCCTGGGGAAGTTCTACGACTTACAATAGTATGCGTTTTGCAAGTCTCGTTGGCGCCTGGTATATGTTTCTCGAACGCCGAGAACTTTGAGATAAGATCCTTCATCACAGCGATCGGCTTCTCCTTTACGACGCTCCGGGATGAGCGTACATCTTCGAGATGTTTGGCAAGATTTGCAATGTTGCCGTTCTCGAAAATGAGGTTCTGGCTCAGTTTCCTACCATTGCCGCCGAGGTACAGGTCGCGGAGAATAAATCCTCGCATCTGTATGGCTTGCAGACTGTTCATGCCCAGCGTGAAGAGGTCGTCTTTAGGATCGGAAAGTTGTGGGCCAAGAATTTGTTGACCCAAACTCAACAGGTGTGTTTCGAGCTCAGCGCCATCTATGATAATTGTACCCTCCTGACACACGTACGCCTCTTCTATCTCTTTTGCAAACACGTTGTACACCTGAGCGCGAATAATACTTCCTTTATCCGTCAAGGGAATGGACACGCCAGCAGGCATAGGCACTACCATGTCCACTCCTATTTGTGAAAACCCTTCAGCAACGCAATTCGCAGCATCAACAATAGGCCAGACAGTTTCGATAAAGTCTTTGTCCCCAAGGTCCTTAGCGGTTTGCGACCTGAAAACCAGCAGTCCAGGGATGACTCGTCCAATCCCGAACACCACAGCCTCCCTCACCAACTTATGTTGGCGGATGCTACCTTCAATAGGCAGCGGTAAAACCTTTTCACCGTTCATTAAAGTGACTCTGTCGTCTATTCTCCCCAAAAATTTCCAGGCGCCGGGAATGGTTTTGTGGGGGGTGAAGATGTCCCGAGAATGGAAAGAGTTGGGCGGATCATCTGAATTGCTTATGTTACGTCCAGGGTGGTTTTTGAGGAACACGAACTCAAATGTGTCTGCCGCGATAGGTTTGGGATAGATATCCTTCATCAGTGCTGGCGGCGGACGAAGGTAATTCCATGCTTTGTCGTCGGCGGGCCGACCTATGGAGGTGCCGAGAAACCCACATTCGGAACTGTGCTTTAGTGAGTTTTTCTTCTAGTGTTTGATGATCATGTGATAGCGCAAGGAGCAGGGATCCTCAGACTGAATGATACTGGTGGACTCACGATCCCATAAGAGTTGCGAGATTCACCCCTTTCTCCACCAATTGGTCACCCAAATCATCGGGACATTGGCTGCCTGTGAACACTACCTGATCAATTTGCTTTAGGGCGTCAATGCCACTCTTTTGCTCTGCAAGCAGCTTTAGGACATATGGGACTGCGCATAGAGTGCCCGGTCTTGCTTCTCGTATGGCTGCTGTCAGACCTTCGCATGTTAGGGGCAAATGCGGGTTCAGAAAGAAGACCGTTTTTCGCTGATACATTCTCGCTGGGCAGACGTATAGTGCAAAGCTGTGATATCTTTGAAACATACGTCAACCCAAGTCTAACGATTGAGGGATAAGGAACCCACAAGGGTAATGTCACGAAATCGCGATCTCCAGGTCCAATAGCATACGCCATTGTGTATCTCTCATGCACGACTTCAATCGGCTTTGGCAGACCCGTCGAGCCTGAAGAGTGCGAAATAGTAGCTGGTCGTCTTCTCTCCTCGGCCACGTCAATGTCTCTCTCAAAAGGAGGCGCGGGACCCTTAGGCGTGTCATAATCGTGGCGAGAGAGAATGGGTAGAGTCTGTAGGGACATTAAAGTCACTACTTCGATCATGACCGCTAAAAGCTTTGGTGATTCATGGTAGATTAGGCATTCACAATGCGTTTCCTGCATCAACTTGACGATCGCTGGCGCGGATAGTCTTGGAGATAAAGTTAGGACGGTGTAACCTGCTCGCGAAAGGCCAAAGAAGGAGACCACCCATTCTAGATTCGTGGGACCGAGGAGAGCTACTCTGCTCAAATCCGTTGGCTGGTGAGACCGATCAGTATTCTGCTATATAGGTACTGGCATTTGCGGGGTCAGTCTCCATCATTTTGACGCACCGTTTGTATATTCGCCTTTGCGTAATGCCAAGCAGCTGTATCAGTAAAATGGTCGAGGACTCTCCCTGTGAAGTATTCGTAGTCTGCAAAACCCGACTTCGGGAATGCCATCAGAGGTCTCTGGATAGGGTCTGCTGCTCGGTGCCGAAAGACCTCATGTAGAAGCTGGAATCTAGAGAGTTCAATCTCTGGATTCTCTGCATCATCGTTGGACATTTTGAACGACAGTGGTCAATTTCGTCGCTTTTACTGTGGCAGGAGTGGGTGCATATGGGATCTAGCAAACTGTTCAAAACAGCTTGTTCAAATTCAGAAAGAGATTTGTTAACCCTTGTTATGACTTTGTAGTGGGCTATTAGGGTGGTACGGAAGTGAAGCTGAGGAGACACGCGAATGCACGGTCGTCGGCTCTAAGCTAACTCCGCGTTGGTGTAAGGATTCCGATGCTTGTGCCCTTCACTGTAAGCATAATGGAAATGGTACTCCTGGACTGGTACGCCCAGACAGCATGCCATTGTTACTCGCGGGCCTGTTTGATCAGCGCCCCATCAGAATGTCGACCGGCGGCGCTGGTGGGGGTATGATCGAAACAGTATATCAACCTTGCAAATGCCACGAACAGCTACGTCAATAACAGTAACCGTAACGTTATACTACCCAACAATGCAAGTCCTTCTTCCTTACCCAAGAACCACGGTCCTTGGGTGATGCTAGCGCTCTTACCGTCCATCCATATCTCAGCCCAGATGGCATTCAGGGCTCTCGAGGTCGCGGTCAGCTGAGAAGGAGTTCCTGGAGCAGTGGATGCATGGGTAGAAAGCAGTTGCCCTAGAAGTCTAGATGCTATATCAACTCGTACTAGCTGTGTAGGGGGCCAAGGCATTTACAAAGAGGAAGGGCATTCTGGCTACTACGATATGTCGTCAATATGTGGTGAGCGATACGGATGCATGTGCGATTAAATTTCTGTCGTGCAGATCTCCAGAGTCCAGGGTCCAATTTTAGCGTATGCAAAATCCATTGCGCTGCTTGGTACTGGAGACTTTTCGCCCTCAATTTTGTACTCTAGCCTTCCAATCAATATAGCTGTTACTGTCAGAATAAGTCTTCTTTGATAACAATCAAGCTCTACTGAAGTCTTGGCAGGTTCCGTGGCCTCTTTATTCGTCATGCCCTTTCCCATTCATACTGCTATCTACAGGAAGGGTGTGATGAAACTTCGGCCCGGAAATAGAGTATAAAGTTCCGACCCACCACCATTCAAAAGAAGTCTAAGTACTGAGTCTATACCCGCTGCGCCGCGCTGCGCCGAGGTCTTTATAAGCTACATTGCCTGTGGTGGTGCCTGCACCAGTCAGTGCAGTGTTAGCTTGTACTCGGCGGCGTCTAGCTGCGTAGCTAACGATAATGCGCCTAACGCGCCGCAGGGCAGATTCATCGACAGCGGTCTACCTATGTAGCTCCAGCCGTTTATCCTACACATCTCACTGCAGTCCGCTGACACGTCATTTTCAGAGACGCGGCACAGACGTCGTGTCGCTGTCTGGAGCACTTGCACAGCTCGAAAAGGGCATTGGCTGGGAAAGTAACAATGTCTCATGGCTCTTATGTTCCCGGTCCAGAAGACAAGGCGTGCGAGCACTGAAGGTAGGTCGAGTTTACCATTTGGACTACCTGTTCGTGGCTTTCTCTCTTCGCCCTCTGAAACAAAGCTACCCGACGTCTAGAGGCGTGGATCAAGAAATTCACGTCATTTAAAAAAGATGTAGCATGGGGGCGGAGAAAACGAACAAATTGCGTTCACTAGATTGTTTCATTTCTTCGTTTGGTTTCCCAATGCGGCACAAGCGACAGGTATCTTGGGAGATCTTGAATTCTACAGTATTTTGGCGGGAGAAAGCTTGGTGAGACATGCAATAGAGGAGAAAGAGAAGAAAGGCACAGCAGTTGCCCATGCACATAAAAGAAGGCGAGTCCCTCTTCTTCTACATCCAATATCGGCAGACACAATTGTCCCCATTCTTCAACTCCCTTTGACCGCCTGAAACACACTTACAGCACTAGCCCCTCTGGGAACACTTGAGTACTCCGCCATGATGTTGATCAAGAGACTTCCGTCCCTAAACCTCATGGGGATTTGCCTTGCACGCCTAGCACTCGCCTACCCGTCAGCTGAGGGAAGCTCCGACTCTAACCTGCTCTTCAAGCGAGCGGGCACCACCGCACAATTAGGCGACTATACTGGCAGCACGAGCTCCTACCCCGACGGCTCCGGAACATATGTAGACTCGAAAGACCAAGGTACCTACGCCAGCGGAGTCAAATGCTGGACCGACATCGTAAGACCTCACCTCATCCCGTTCTCATTTTCTTTCAAAAAGCCATAAGGAAATATAGCAGCACTGACCCTGCATAGTTCTACGTCACCAACGAATACCAAGCCCAAGCCTGGACACCCATGAAAGAAAACACAATTGACTGCGCCCTCACCAGCACATGCGCCTCCAGCTCCCAGGACGCCGTCCAAAATTGCGGCTCCTGGAGCATCACCTGGGGCAACGAAATCGAAGTCGATATCATCGAAAAAATCGGCCTCGAACTCCAAGAAAATATCGACAATACCTGGCTCAAGAGCAAGTGCGTCACCGCTACTGTGCTTAATACTTGCACTTGGGATGATAAGTTGTGCCATGCCCTTTGGACTAGTAGTGTTGTGCAAGTTTTTGATGGCTACATTCGCAGGAGGTGTAGCGGGGGCCGGAGTGGGATCACGAGTCAGCCCGATTATACGGCGTGGAGTAAGGATTATAGCTGGACGCAGCCGAGTCCGCAGACGAGGCTAGGGTGTGGGGCGTTGTGTGATGAGACTACTTATCCGGAGCCGGTTCCCTCTGTAGGGTCGACATAGTCAGGATGTGGAATGGACGAGGCTGACGCGGAACTCGGTAAGTGGGTACGGGCATATAAGGCTTTGACTGATGATGGAAGGCTCTCGATTGGAGAAGTCTTTGTTGATTGTGAGGACGCTGTAATAGTACTTCTTTCTGTGCTAGATCTTGACAATTGAGGAATTGCGGACTGCGTTGAGGTATGACTCCAAGGAACTTAGCTTCTCTGCTTTCAACCTAGTCCTTAACGCACATGAAGGCGTGATCCTATGTATTTTTCAGCCCTCTTTGTCGAGGTGAAGTAATGACGAGGCGCTTGTTGGGAGGCTATGGGGGGGAAAGTGAGCGGAACAGAGGTCGTCGAACAAAGTACAACTTCGACTGACTTACACGCTTGCTCGTCTATCCACTTTGTCATTAGACGGACTAATGGCTCTCCAGCGCAAGGGCCGGCTTCTACGGACAGGGAATTGCCCTGCTATCGCCACCGCCGCCAGCTTTTTCCTCAGCGGAAGCGAGGTCGCAGCCTTGCGGGCAGTCGTTATCCAGTACCCTCGGCTCGCCTATAGACCGTCAGCCTCGAGAGCAGGTCATCGATACTTGACTCGGCCTTGCCACAGCAAAGACTCCGGGAAGGTCATGTTCATTGCCATGCCTTGGATCTTTGCTGTGATCCGATGCGGGCTTTCTACACACAACAGTCCAAAAGATCGAAGCCTTCATGTCAGTTCCATAATATCCGCGCCGCACCCTCGGTCTTGAGAGCTTTGGGTCGCATGCACGAGAAAGATTGGCTCTTAAATTCCGTCACTGAACCCGGAGGAACTGCCCTTGAACCTTGGGAGTGTTTATTTGCTCAGCACTGCTCAGCACACAGTTCCGAATGGAAGATTGTGTCCTACAGCGATCGCCTTTGGGGCTGAGACAGATATCCATCCACTCATGAAACTACCAGAAAGAAACGGCCGGACAAAGTCAAGGAATTGAAGAAGGCGACGCAATTAGTACCCTATGAACTGGCGCCTTTCGGATATAATGTCTTGGCATTACGAGTAGGCTGACGGATGCTTTTAAACCTCAGCCCATGCTAAGAAAAATACCAGTAGCGGGATTACAAGGCCGCGCCAGATTTGTATGGGGGTCACATCAAAATAAGGCGCGGCCTCGTAGCAACCTCGCTGTCACTATCACACCGTCGCTAGATCTCGCTGTCACCGATGAGGCTATTCGTACAATGGAGGCTCTCCGCCTTCCCGAGGTATACAGGGCGGAAAGGAGACTCGCCGTCACCGGAGCTGGGGATTTCCACGGGGAAGAGGACTTTATCGGTGGTGTTGCCTATATAGTCTAGTCTAATCCTCCCCACTCCGCCTCGCTGGCGCCTCTAGCCGGGCTATACTATACCCATCGCCGGCGAGCTCCTTCAAGGCCTCTTAAACCCCTTATTGACGAATAGACATCGCCACCCACTAGGCGGAAATACGCTCCCTTACATCGTCCTCCCAATCCACCGTACCCGCCTTCAAAATATAGAATGGGAGGTAGGGAGGGTATTAAATGGTGGCGACGGCGATCTAGACGCGTCAGAGTACGTGCCGCGACTCCACTTAGCATCACTGGGGTCACTCTCATCCTTCTCCTGCAGCAGGGCCATATCGTCTTCCGAGAGAACCTCTGGCGGAGGACGATCCCGATCAATGCCTTCAGGGTTACTGCCGTACCAATCCAGCTCCTCCTAAGTATCCTCGAAGCCCCCGTATTGCGGGGGCTGGCGAACGACGCGTTCTTGAGAACGACGCGTTCTTGAGAGATCATAGTAGGCGGGGCGGAGTTGTGGATAGCTTCAAAAAAATTAATAGACGACAGCGAGGTATGGAGAAGAAGAGTGCAACAGGTAAGGAGGGCTGCCAAATTACTATGGGAGGGCCTTAGTAATCCGGCGGGTCGGCCTAATCGTTCTCCGGTAATATTACCGTGGGGGTGGGCTGAGGTTTAAAAGCTACCGGGCTGACCCCCTGAATTTTGTAAGCGCTTCGCAATTTGCATGACACGGTTAGCCACCCGCCTTCGTCTATCTGGCTGAGACTAGGAATTACAATCTCCCTGTCCTCAGGTGTCAACCGGCCCATGGCTCTTAGAGAGATCCTGATAACCTCCTACCATCTCAGCATGTCCCTCTCTTTTCATGCCTGAACATCACCATCATCAGCCTCCTCATTCACCCACACAGTACCCGCGAAACCAGTCATCCTTGTGCAATTGGTAGTGTTCATCTCCGTATGCACCGTATAGTTCCCTCTTTTCATCCACCAGTAAGAAAGTCGTAGAGGTCAACATACCTGGCATGGACGCGGGGACACAGCCTATTTTAGAGATCAAGCAGCATTTGAGGTTCTGGGCCGGCGTCCTCGCTCTATCAAATCCTGTGGTACTCAGGCCATACGGAGGTCGGCACCAAAAGTCCTGGACAGCGCTAAAATACTTGGCACTCTTGGCATTCTTGGCACTTTCTGTATAGTTACATTTATTTAACGATAATGCTTTATATAATTGCGTATATACTCATTAGCTCGCTCGGCGGAGTCGTATAATCGTATATTACCTCCTCTACGATCTTTTCTATACTCGTTATTATCTTTAAAACGTATTACCTTCGTAATATATCTCGATATTTACTCTATTTACTTCTAAATCCTCTTTTAAATAAACTCGTAATTTTAATAATATAGTTATTATCTTTTAACTTTCTTATAAGTTCTTAATATATCTTTTCGAGTAATATAACGTTTTATTTATAATTAATAAAACTTAATAAGTATTTAAATTCGAGTCTTATTATTATAATTAATACTTTAAATATTAAATATATTAATAAAAGATAATTAAGATAGAGAATAATAAGAAGATTTCTATTTATTATACTATATAAATAAGACTTATATATTAGAAGTCTTTATACTCTTTCTCTATTTCTTTACGCTATAAATATTAAAGTATTAACTATAGGCTATAATTAGTACTTTAATATTATCGCTATTATATATTCTATTAATATCGCTATTATATATATACTTCGCATATTTATACTTCGTATATATATACTTCGTATATATATACTACGTCGCTATTATATAGAGTACTGGTACTTATTAAAATAAAGAATAATAATACTTATTATAAGCGTATCCTTAATATACCCCTCAGCCCTATGACTAGCGAGCCTTGGCGGAGGTATCCTCTATTATATTATATCTTCTTTTCACCTATATAGTTTAATATCTTAGTTATCTTATTTAATATATCTATATTAATATTATATCTATATCGATTTTAATACTATAACTAAGATTAACTTACTTATTTTATTCGTATTAGCGAATAAATTTAAAGAAACGCGCTAATAGAGGCTTTAATAAGAAATTAAGTTAAGCTATTATATCTCTAAGTAAGTCTATTAGATAGATAAATTAATTTTAAAGAGCTTAAAAGAAATAGCGAAACGATCTCGATAAATAGTAGTTAAGGGATAAAGAAGATATTAAATTATTCGTATAGCTAGCGAATCGAAAGAAATAGCTAATATTATCTTATATTTTTATATTCAAAATATATACTAGTAGTATTACTTATAACTTTATATACTATAACGTCTAGAGTTTTAACGAAGCTTTAATTAGATAAGAAACGGTCGAGTTATAGCTAATTTAAGATACTATTCTTCGAAACTTTCTCGTATATAACTTCTCTACGAGATAAGGGACTCTCTAGGCGAAGTAAGTATACTCGAAAAGCTACTATTTAAAGCACTTATAATCTTCTTAACGCCTTAAATAATTAAGAAATAAGTGTATTAAACCCTCGTAAAGAAATAATCTTATCTTAAGCTTTATAGTGAAATTTTTTATTCTTAATATCGAATAATTTCGACACATCTTAAAGAGGCTTTATTATTCTCTAGTATATCTAGTATTCTTAATATTTATTCTTTCGAAGTATTTAAACTCCTCTCCACTTTATTTAAAATCTTCTTTTCTTCTTTCTTATAGCGAAGTCTAATATTAAAAGAATAGATTAAATTAAGACCTTATTAGAGTAAACTAAGTTTCGACGAATATTAGTTCTATTAGATAATATCACTAATAAGATAGACTCGATAGATATATCTTAAGATATCGCTAATAGTCTATAATTATAATATTAGGCTAAGTATTAACTCGACGAATTTATAACTATATTAAATGAAATTCGTTAAGAGAAAAACGATTTTCGCGAGGTTACTATTTAATATTACGTCGTCGTTATAAAAAAGAATCTAGTTATAAACGATTTATATTAGGTCTATAGAATAATCGAGAAGATAAATTAACTAGTCTAAGACTTTTAGAAGGATATAACTTTTTTATAGCGGAAAGTTAATAGCCTTAAGATATAGTTAATAAAAGACTTACGACTATTATTAATCGAGAAGAAACGTATATCTAGATATTTAAAAGAGAAATTAGTTAAGGTTCTAAACCTACCTCTATTTATCGACGATAGCGATCTTATCTAAAACGACTGATCCTCTAGAATAGAATAGAAATTTAAGACTAATAGCGATTATTATCTTATTAAGGACTTTAAGATAGCTTACGTAGTCTTATAACTCGGCGATAAGACTATATAATATACGATATATAGAAGACTTCGAAACTTCACTAACTCGTATTAGTTTTTTACTAAGATTATAGACGAGTTAGTCGATATCTATGAGAATTTAAATCGACGTAGTAATATATTACGTGATATATATACTCTATAGTAAAGGACTCGACTCTTTATCGACTTCTATTTAGACTTTATTCGATTAGGTATTATTTTTAGCTATAACGAAATTCTTATACTAGAGAACTATCTTTTTAAAAAACTAAGAAAGAAATTAAAGAAGGTATAGTAGATTATAGAAGGTTTTACTACTTTAAAGACTATAAAAGAATATCTTCGAAAGCTAGATAACTTATAACGTGCTAATTATAAGAATTTTAAGTCTATAAAGACTACTATTAAGTTAACTATAATACGAATATCGACGATAGCACTCGCGGCTAATATATATCTTATACTCGTTATCGGGTTTAGTTTAAGTATAACTACTACGCCTCTAAATATTACGACTAGTTCGAAATCAAGGGAACTAATATGCTATAACTGCGGTAAGAAAGATTACTATCGAAAGGACTGTATAATAACTACTTAAATCGAGATCGGTAAAAAGGCCTTCGAGGAGGCGCGACTTTACGCGATGGAAATAGATAAAGAATTCGAATTCGAAATTAATAACGTCGATATCACGGGTAGCGACGGTTCTTCTTCGAATTCGGAAAACGAATAGCCTCTTTTAAAGTTACGATAAGAGGTACTTATAAAGTATATCTAATAGATATTCTTAATAACGTCTTAGCACGTCGTTCTTTTCGTATATAAGTTACGCTTTTCTTATAAGGGAGAATCTATCTATTTAAGGATTTTCTTATAGATAGTAAATATATCGATGCTTATATAGTTATAAATAAGTCCTTAGTCTCAGCGATATATAAGGTCTTATATCTGAAATTACTCTTACTATTATAATCTAAATTACTAAGAGATTATAACGGCTAGATTATAAAATAATTAATTATATACTACTTACTACGATAATAGTAAAAGACTATTAAGAAGAAATATATCTAATATTAATTATACTATTAAAATACGATATAATAGTTAAAAAACTTTAGATGAATAAATATAAGATAGTTCTTAATATATTACGAAATAAGATACTCTTTCTATTCGATCGATATAATTATAATAATAATTAGATATTAATAATAAATAAACTCTTCTTTCTACTAACTTCGAACCTTCGGCTATCTATATTACTTACCCTCTCATCTATTATATTAAAATAATAAAGTTCTCCTCTATCTACTTACGATAACGAGATTAATTCGAATATTTTCTTATTAAATAAGGATGAGAATAGTAAGGAGCCTAAGTTTATTAATATCGCTGAGATTAATATAGCGACTTACTATTAACTAACCTATGAAAAAGATAATAAGCTATTTATATTAACGATAAATAAAATCTATAATAACTCGCTAATATTATATATACCTTCCATTAATCGAATACCTCGCGATTCTCGCATATCGATTAATAAACCCTATCTCTATAACTTAGAAAAGAAATATAAAAGATATTGCGGTTTTAATTGCTTTATTTAGATTAATAGTATTAAAGAGATTAGTTCTAAGAAGGTAAAATATAAGCTATCTACGAAGTATTATAATTATCTCGATATTTTCGATAGAATTAAGGCGAATATACTTTCCTTATATCGTTCTTATAACTATAAGCTGAAATTCAACGATAGCTTCGATAAAATAAAACTTTCTAAAAGTAGAATCTATTTAATATTAGAATATAAACTAAAATAGGTAAAGAAGTACCTGGATGAATATTTAAAGAAGAAATTCATAACATTAAGTTATACACTATTCGCCTTACCTATTCTATTCGCGAAAAAGCCGAATAAAGAATTACGTTTTTATATGGACTATTGAAAGCTAAACGCTATTATTAAAAGGAATCGATATCTAATTCTATTAATAGATAAGATTTTGATAAGAATCTAGAGATGTAAATATCTTACTCGATTAAATATTATAGCCGCGTTTAATAAACTACGTATACACCCTAATAGCGAGGATTTTACTACTTTTATTACCTCCCTTAAAGTATATAAGTATTAAATCCTCCCCTTCGATTTAATTAACGATCTAGTTACATATTAATAATATATGAATAATATTCTATTTAAGTATCTAAACGACTTCTATTAAATCTACCTCGATAATATATTTATTTATAATAAGATAAAAAAGAAATACGTTTAATACGTTAGATAAATCCTTTAGAAATTAAGAAATATCGACTTTCAGATAAATATTCTTAAGTGCGAATTCTACGTTTAGGAAACTAAGTTTCTAGATCTACTAATATTTATAGACGGGTTACGAATAAATCTTATTAAAATTTAAACTATTATCGAGTAGACTATATCTATTAACCTTAAAGAGATATAGGCCTTTATCGGATTTTGTAATTTTTATTAACGATTTATTAGAGATTTTTCTAAAATAGTTAAATCTATAGTAAAACTTATTATAAAGAAGATTATATTTAATTAATCCTTAGTATATTAAGAGACCTTCTATTTTTTGAAAGTCGTCGTTACGGAAGTTCTAGTTCTACGTTATTTCGATAAGATAAAGAACGTCGTTTTGAAGACTAACTCTTTCGACTACGTTAACGAAGATATTCTTTTCTAATATAATAATAAGAGAGTATTTTACTTAATAGCTTTCTATAGTAAGAATCTTACTTTAATTGAGTATAACTATTAGATCTACAATAAGAAGTTACTAGCTATTATTCGCTATCTTAAATACTAGCGTCCTAAACTAAAATATATCGATATTTCTATTAAGATCTTTACGAACTATAAGAGCTTAATATACTTCGCCGAAGAAAGAGACCTCAGCTATCGCTAGGCTTGCTATTTGAATATACTATTCGAATTTAATATAAAGATTATCTATCGATTAGAATCTCGGAATATTAAGGCGGATATATTTATACGAATAACTAAGTATAAATTAATCGATCTCGAAAACGAATAATTACGCTAATAGTATCAAATAATTCTTATCTCTAATCGATTGAAATTAAATAGCGAATATATTAATATATATATAATCGATAACTCTATTTACTATAAAGTAGTAGAGGTTAATAAGAAAGACGAATATTATATAAAAATCCGCGAGGCTATCGCCGAAAATAAGAATAAGTTTCGAGGGATTACTCTTAATAAATGCTTCGTATAGAACGAAATGCTTTATTATAAGGACCGTTTATAAGTATTCGATAATATATATATCGATGTTATTCGAGAGATATACGATTAATCGTTCTACGACTATTTCGAGATAGTATAAATCTATAAACTACTTAAAAGAGAATATTATTAGCGAGGTATAAGGGCTATTATAGTTATCTACGTTAAGAATTACTATATCTATTAAAGAGCTAAGACGTCTTACGATCGAGAGTATAACTTATTATAGTTTTTATTAATTCTATAGAAACGATAGTAAGATATATTAGTCGACTTCGTTATAGACTTATTTATATTCGACGACTATAACGCTATTTAGATAGCGATTAATTAACTTACTAAGAAACGTTATTACGTAATCTATTCTAATATCGATAAAGATATTATCGCTAAGAAGATAGTTAACTTACTACTTAAGAAAGTATTTCGCCTATATAACTTATCGACTTTAATAATATCGAATTAAGATTTTTAATTTATAGCTATTATATAAAAGTTTTTTTATAAGAGACTAAGTATTATAGCTAAGCTATTAATAGCCTTTTACTCTAAAATCGATAGATAGATTAAATAAGCGAATTAGAATATAAAGCGTTATCTTTAAATATATTATAACTATATATAAAATAACTAGATAAGATAGCTATCTATTATCGAGTTCGCCGATAATAATACTATCTTATCGATTATTAATATTCTACCTTTTCTCGCGAATAAGAAATTCTATTCTCGAATAACTTTCAGTCTAAATATTATCGACTACGAGATTATACGTAAGCGTCTTAATACTACTCGAGCGAAGAATATTACGAACTATATAAAATAAGTTCTTAAGTATATTCGAAGTAATATAGACTGCGTCTAGAAGGCTATAGTTATATAAGCGAATAAGTATTAATAAAAGATTACTTTTTAAATAGGCGATAAGGTCTTTCTAAATAGTAAGAATATTATCTCCGATCACCCTTCCCGTAAATTGAACTATAAGAGACTCGGTTTATTCGAGATTACAGGCCTTATGGAAATCTTATATCGTCTGGAACTTCCGTCAATTATAAGGATCCACGACGTCTTCTACTCTAATCTCTTAAGTCTCGCGGTAAATAACCCCTTATTAGGGTAGATAAATCCTTCGCCGAAGTATATCATTATTAACGGTCGGATTAAATGGGTTATCGAAGAAATACTTAACTTTAAATTAATTTATAGCCGTCTCAAGTATAAAGTTAAGTAGAAAGGCCTCGATAATGACCTTACCTGGTATAATGCGGACGGCGGTGAATTCGAAAATTGCTAGGATCTAATAGACGACTTCTATAAGCGATATCCCGAAGAGTTTTATCTATAAAGAAATTAGGGCGAGGGGCCTTTAATAGCGACAGCGTTCTCGGGCCGAAATTACCTCGGATACCTCGTTTTCAGTCGAATTGAAACCGTCCGATGTCTTCAGGATAGCTCTATTTTTTCTAAAACCGAGAATCGATCCCTTAGATCCATATTAATTAGAAATTATCTTATATATAATCTTTCGCGTAAACCCTCGTTGCTAATATAACTCTAAAGATCTTTCGAAGTCATATTAGTATATATATGAATTACGTTATCGCTATTACGAAATATAATTAATATTAGCTAAATAATATACTATAGAGAAGACTATATTAAAGTTAGTTAATATTAAATTAGAGTTTTTAGCGCTTACGGCTCGATTCGGTTTGAAAGCCCTTAATTAATCACGTCGTATTATTCCACCGATATCCTATCCGCTTAAATACGAATTCGGAAATTACTATTATTTACCCCTGCGCCTATAAATATGATTCTCTCTATACTATATCGATTTCCTTCCGGCTAGGCCCTCTATATGCGTATATATTTCAACTAGCGACGTCGCTATAGCGTAAATATAAAAAGCTACTATCGTCTCTAATATCTCTAACGGAGAAAGGTACGATGCTAAGGTTCCCGGATACGATTATTTCTTTACTGCTTTTATCATTTTTCAGGCGTTAAGCGTGCATATATATCTATTTTTCTACCTTTCTACTCATCAATTATGGGATATGATTTAACGAAGGAGGGGGTAGTGTTATGAGTGTACCCTTGACACACCCCTCAGCCCTATAACTAGCGGGCCTTGGCGGAGGCATCCCCTACCATATCATGCCTCCTTCCCACCTACATAGTTCGGTACCTTAGTTATCTTATTAAACATACCTACATTGATATTGCATCTGTACCGGTCCTGACAATGCTATCCATGAAATTTGGAAGTATGCCAAGCACTCAGCCCTACCTGGACCCTTGTCTTGGCATGTCCAGGACTTTTGGTGCCGACCTCCGTATGCCGGGAGGGATTGCATATGACCAGCGATGAACGCAACGACGCCATACCATACTCTTAAAGTAGGCTTTGGATCATGTATTGGCAAGAAGGCCCTGGAGAGTAGGATCAGTTTTCGCCGCGGTCCGAGAGCAGCTTGAACAAGTTCAAAATGGGTGCTGGGAGCCAGAACAGGCATACGTAGCAACAAAAGTCAGGCAGGTACTGCGGGGTAATCGTGTCTACCCCCATTTGCGCCCTACCCCCATTTGCGCCCATTTAAAATCCGATAAATCCGACATACTGTTGTAGATAGCTACCACTACCATGGCGACCACTATTACTTATTCAAATAGCCTACGATCATAGTCTTTCATGATGGCTAATGCTACGGTACTATAGTCGCCGTCTATAGGCCTGATATAGTAGACGTTGGAATTATTGGATCTAAATTGGGCGCAAATGTAAATCCGACATAGATAGCTACCACTACCATGGCTACCACTATCGTAGCTACCACTATTGATTATTTAAATGGCCTACTACCATAGTCTAGCATGATGCCTATTGCTACGGTACTATAGTCGCCGTCTATAGGCGTGATATAGTAGACGTTGGAATTATCGGATTTAAAATGGGCGCAAATGGGGGTAGGGCGCAAATGGGGGTAGACACGATTACGCTTTTATAAAAGCGGCAACCTCTGAAAGCTCGCTGCGATCTTCACAAACACCACACACAACTGTCACAAACTCTGGTGGCCAACGCGTTCGCAACGGCACAGAGCACCCACCATGCCCTTCGCCCAGCTGATCATCGGCCCCCCCGGCTCCGGCAAGTCCACCTACTGCGACGGCATGCAGCAATTCCTCTCCGCCATCGGCCGCAAATGCTCCGTCGTGAACCTCGACCCGGCCAACGATCGCACGTCCTACCCCTGCGCGCTCGACGTGCGGGACCTGGTCACGCTTGAAGAGGTCATGGCGGAGGAAGGGCTGGGGCCGAATGGAGGAGTGCTTTATGCGCTTGAGGAGCTCGAGCATAACGGAGAGTGGTTGGACGAGGGCTTGAGAGGCCTTGGGGAGGATTATGTGCTGTTTGATTGTCCGGGCCAGGTGGAGCTCTTTACGCATCATTCGAGTTTGAGGAATCTTTTTTTTAGGATACAGAAGCTTGGGTATAGAGTCCGCTTTTCCCTGCAGCCTTTCTAGAGTGTCGACGCTCGAGCAGATGAAGCTGATATCTTAGGGTGGCTTAGCTAGTAGCACTGCATCTGACAGACTCATATTGTCTCACACTGCCTTCGCTATATATCTCGACGCTCCTGCTTTCTCTGAGAGCCATGCTCCAGATGGACCTTCCACACCTTAACGTCATGACAAAAATCGACAAGCTCGCGAGCTATGGACCTCTTCCGTTTAACCTGGACTTCTACACAGAAGTCCAAGACCTCTCATACCTGCTCCCTCACCTAGCGAACGAGAACCCAGTGATGCGGCATCCTAAGTTCGAAGGTCTCAACAACGCAGTCGTCGAATTAGTGGAAGATTTCGGACTCGTAGGCTTCGAGACCTTGGCGGTCGAGGATAAGAAGAGCATGATGACGCTGCTGCAGGCCATTGATCGAGCTGGAGGATATGCATTTGGTGGTGCTGAAGGAGCGAACGATACGGTGTGGCAGGTTGCCATGAGGGAGGGGATGACTGGGATGACGATCCATGATGTGCAAGAGCGGTGGATTGATCGAAAGGAGGAATTTGATGAGTTGGAGGCGAAAGAGCGGGAGGAAGAGGCTAGGGCCCAGGAGACGCCGCCGTTGACTGAGGACGGTGGAGAGGAGGATAGTGATGTTGAAGAGATGGGTCCTGTCCCTGACAGCGGCGTGAAGGTGCTGCGGCGATCATGATGCTCAGTGTTGGTCTTTGCATAGCGATAGGCGTTGGTCCCGCGAAAACAGCGTTTGATCATTGGGTTGTGCATGTCCCGAAGAAATCTCGGTTCCAGTCTGTTCTCTCGCAACTCGTTCAGCTTTCTCCGTCGGATCCCATTCCCATCTCATCATCCTCGTCTGAAACATCTGATCCAGCCGTCATATTTTTCCCACCCTGCAACACCTCTTCGTCATCTTTCCCCAGTATCCCCAAGAGCCCATTCGTACCCTCCTCACCGCTCTCCCTTTTCGCCCGCAGTATCGCAGCTCTAGCCCTCCTGATAGCTTCCTCCTCAGCCTTCTTGATCGTACCAGACACCCTGACCACCTGTATCGCGCAGGCTCTCGGTTGCCCCTGTTTAGACGTCTTTGTTAGCTGTGTCATGAAGGACAGAGCGGCCCACACGAGTCGGTAGTGTGCGCGAGAGCAGCGGACTATGGCGGTGGAGGTTGCGGGGGAGAGGTATTTGACTGGATTCAGCGTCAATAAAGGGTCCATCAATTGAGGGGGGTGGAATTTACCGTTTAGACTGCTAGATACGAGACCGAGCCCATAGTCTCCGTATAGTAATAGGACCTGGTCTCTGATTGTCCGCGCGAGGAGCTGGGGTGTCAGGTCGTTGGGGCTTGGCCTGTGGAATTGGACGAGGTCTGGGAGTGCTTTTTCTGGGGATTTGGAGGGAATCTTTCCTTTCGGTGGATCTGCTGGGTCTGGGTAGAGAATATGGACGAGAAGGTAACGGTGTTTTATGCGGACCATGACTGGTACGAGATTGAGATTCGAAAACCGTATGAGGCCTTGGGAGTCATGTGCTAGATTTGAGCGCCGGGTAGCCATAGTGGAAATTCTCGAAAATTGTAGGGTATTTGACTAGATTCATAACGCTATTGCTGCTGCTGCTCTCCCTCTCGTTGTCTCTCAGCCTGCTCTCCATCCTTCCTTGCCTTTATCAACCCCAGACCCACAAGATTTGCAAAATCCATACCCACCTCACCAACCATTCCCGCATTCTCGATAGCCTTCCCCAAGCAATCGTTCCAATACGCGCAGCCAGCCCTCACACTGCCCAATTGCCTCTCTAGTAGCGCGTTAAACTCGTCCAACCTCTCCTTTGCCCACTGAACACAGCTGCTCATCATGACTGGCGGAAAACACAGCTGATAGGTTTTCACGGTGTTACGGATCAAAGAGAAGTAGACATAGGAGAGCTGGTTGATGTGCCGAGGTAAATCGCCTTCAAACATGATGCTGCGAGCGCGGATGTGGATGAGATCAGTGCGGGCAGCGAGATAGGTGGTGCGAGCAAGGGGGGTGAAGTTGAGACGGACGAGATAGGCGATGTTGGCTTGGGTTGCCGTCAACTGCGCGTGAGTGGCTGTGAGGCGGAGGGCAAGGATGTCTGTATCATATCAGTCTTCGTTTGTGGGATAAAGAACCCAAAAGTACTGACCTGCAAGCTTCCTAGCCCTTTCATCAACCTTGGTGCTGATAAGGTCTTGGGCTAACATGTTGCCCTTGAGACCTTTGGCTAGTTTCCTAAGTTTCTCAACATGCCGAACAGCGTCTTCGAATTTTTGCAAAGCCACCTCGCTGTCAAGCTCGTCGATCTGACCCTCGACCCAGCGAAGGTTTTGGTGCTTACCGTCCACATCGATTAGGATTTCGGGACGGTCTTTGGCGCCACTGAGTGATCTCAGCAGGTTTGTTTTGTTGGACAGGGCTGGGTCTCTGGTGGTCAGATAGTCTATAGTCTCCTTGCTCTTGTTGACGTTTTCTTCCATATCTGCTTGCAGGGCCCTCCGCAGCTCATCAACAGTCCTCCGGAAAGCCTGTAAAAGGTTCATCTTCTCCGTAGTCGATGACTTGTCGCTACGATACGTGAAGGACTCGTGGCCGTATCTAACGCTGATTGCGTTGGACATTGCACCTCGGTCGCCAATACCCGACGATCCAACAGATGCAAGGTCGACCATATCGATATCCTGCAGAGGCCAGCATTTGTCGGCAACTGTCCTTGAAGAGCTTTTTTGCCCGGCATCGCCAGTAGTCATAGCATTGGGATCTATTCGCCGCTTCCTCTTAGTTGCAACCATCAGATGGTCGTTCAGAAGAAAAATATGCGCATAACGCTTTGCTTTCCAAGTAGCAGCATCCAACTCCAGCCAAGTACTTTGCTCCAGAACCACGTGTCTGCCCGGTATAGCGGGCAGGAACTTCTGCGACCCCTCGACATTTTTCCACAGTGCATGTAATTGGGTATTCCACATCGCCTCCAGGTTTGCTACCGAGCTCCTGTTTGCCTGCTTGCGAGCTCTTGACCTTGCACCATCATCCGATGCGGCGCGCGGTTCTGATGCTCCAGCATTCATTGAAGCTTGGTTGAGAGAGGTCGTAAGCTCGGAGATAAGGCCCCGAAGTGTCCGCATCTCCCCTTTAAGCTTTTCCGCCTCTTTAGAGATCTTGATAAACTGTGTTCGATTTTGGTACACATTCTGCTGTAGATCGGTCGAGGTGCGATTTTTGAGCTTTCGAAGACTTGCTTGATAGTCTCGAAGCTCTTGATCAGAGGCGTCTGATAGCAAATTTGTAGAATAGCTCTCGATCTGCAGGTCAGGGTCCTTCAGGGCATTCGCATCTATTTGAAGCTGCTGATTCTGTCGTGCTGTTGATGGACGAGAGTCAGATTGGGCAAATTGGGCAGGCAGGGTCGGAATGGATGGGACAGGTGGCGCGTCAGCATTGCTGAAGTCTGGAAGATTGGTGAAGCGTGTTGAATATCTTCTCTTGACAAGGTCAGAAGTATTAGCTGTCGAGGTCTCGACTCTGCCGTTCACGTTTGGACGAGTAGGACCCCGGGAGACTTGGGGGATTGTCTGAATTGGACCAGATATCTGCTTCGGCACGGCTTGACGTGACTTCTTCTGGCGTAAGGAAAAGCCTTTCCCCTTGTCCTCCATAGCGCCCGAGCCTGCATCGCAATGCTAAAGGGAGATGCCAAGCGCAAGATGAAGCCTGGGCGATATGTCGGGAGAATTTAGCGCCGTGTCTTGGCGGTAAAAAGAGGGTAATATAAGGTAGTACCCATAGCACCTCGACCGAATAAGCACGCTTACCTACCTTTCATCCTTCTACTTCTTATATTGACCCTGAATAATTACATATCTGAAGAGCGTATTGAGTACTCAACTTTCTATTATATTATTGTAGAACGATGAGTTATAAGGGTTCGAATTTTAGAAAGTGTATCAATGCTTCTCTATGACGGTCAAGTGGATCGCGTTCGACTGATCGTGTAAGTCCAAAGCGACTGCACGTCGAATCCTTTTCTTGTCGGCCTGATCATGCTTCCGAAGTGATCACGGCATTGCCCATTCCACTGCTAAAGCTATCTACTCAAGAACATCTTCCATGCCCGACAAAAGGAACGTTACTCTCGCGACCACCCGTCCTAATACCCAATAACCATTTGAATTAAGCATGGACTAAGTTGTTGAACAATGAATGAAATAATGATGTTCATGGGACAACTAATAATAATGTACTCTGATTATCGAATAAAAATAAAATAAAGGGTTTACTCTTTAACCTAGTTGGAAGTCTTCGAGCGCTCGATCGCAGCCTTGGTCGCTTCATCAATGTCCTCCTTAGGCAAGTCGAGCAAACTATTAAGCGTGCCCTTGTTGTGCTCGAAGTCACCGCAACCGTCGGGAAAGAAGACTCGGGTAATCATCATCTTGGCAAAACCAATGCGCTTGCCTTCCTGCATCTCCTTGATACCGCTGGAGTACCGCTCCTGAGCTGGCTCTTTTGTGATGGTCCAGTCGTTTTCCTTGGTACCAGTCACGCGAAGAGCGGACTCCAACATATCTTTCTGGCTGACGGTGAAGGACTTGACATAGACTACCTTGTTCTTGAAATTCTCAAGGCAGGCTTCTTTGTTCGAGCCTTCGGGCTTAATGGGCAGACTGAGAAGAGCGCCGACAGCACGACCAACCTAGCAAGAGTTAGTCGCTTGTCACAAAAGTGTTTGACAATTGTAGGCGTACCTGTGGCCGCGTTGAGGTAGAGATCTTGGTCTCACCCTCGTCGAAGAGAGTGACGATGCGGTTGGCAAAGTCGATACCAAAGCCCGCAGGAATAGCCAGACCCCACTCATACCAGAAGCCGGTAGATACAGCGATGTAAGAACTCTTGCCAAGATCTGCGATGGCCTTGCGAGTGTCCACTGCAAGCACAACAGTCTGTGGTCAGTGAGTGTCTTATATGGTGCATATACAATGAGATTGCTCACCCTTCGGCTGGAGAAGAAACACGTCTTTGACCATCGCCTCGTTCGCGGTGTCTGGGGACCATTCATTCGGCAGAATCCAGGCCACGCCAGCCTCACCGGCGGCGTTGATAAGCTGCATCTCGGTCTCTTTTGGAACGGAATTACTCAGTGTGATGACCAGCGCATCTTGGCCTCTGAGTGCCTCAACGAGTGTCTCCGGCTTATTGTAATCGACCTTCTTAGGAATCACGCCTTCTGGCAACTTGTTCTGGCTATCGACCCGTGTAATTGCCGTAATGGTGTGCTTGCCAGTCTTGAGCAGAGCTTCAGTCATGAAGCTGCCGCTGTTGCCACCAGCCTACCTTTGTTAGTCGAATATTTGCAGGCGGAGCAGTGGATAGCATGATATCACGCACGCCAACAATGGCAACCTTCATTATGTGGTTTGAGGTTGCCATGGAGAAGACTGGTCGAAGTTGCAGTTATGTGGTTTGAAGATCGACGACAAAACTAGACCAGATACTTTACGTGGTTGGCTTCAGTCTTATTAACGTAAGATTTGCAGACCTGTGCCAATTGCTCTGTTTATCTGTAAAATATGAAGGTATATGTATTCGGTTCCCACTGAGTATGGCGCCAACGTTACTTGGCTTTGCTCGAAGAAGCAAGCCACGTTAATCTCGTTTTTGTCTTGTCTTACCCGTATCTTGTCTTGTATTGTCTTGAAGGAGAACGTCAGCTCGGCGACGCCAGATAAAGTGATGTAGCACCGACTACTAGTACTAGTACACAAAACGACGGCAAGTTGAAGCTAGTTATCATTGAATAGCGCTTGCCCCGGGAAAATTCTGGTTATTGAAGGACAGGCATCTTATCAAACGTAAAAAGTGGGTGTTTTGATATGATACGGGAAGGACATTACGGAGCGAACAAACCAATTCGTAGGGCGGCGCTTACCCGAGGCCCAGTCGGGGTAGATTTATGTCTTCTTGGCGGTGTCGATCTGAGCTTACAAGAAATTTATGGCCGTTCAGAAAGATTGATATCAAACGTCCAACTTCTTCCTGGTCAGAGAGACTACATGAAAAGAGAGGTCTCTGTGCTATCAATTACTCTTACTTGTTCAAGACCTCCAGCATGTCTTCCTCTGTCCGGACATCTACGATTGTGATAGCTTCCGCTGGTGCTATCATAACCGGTTTCCTTGGTAAGTGATAGCACATGCTTATTCACATAGCATCTGCGGTAGCTAGTTGCTTTTTTATTTCCCGCCTTTCTCTCTTTACATATTGGCTGATGTTATTTATACACAGCATACGCGGTCTATTTTGATCATAAGCGGCGGTCAGATCCAGATTTTAGGAAAGCCCTTAAGAGAGAGTCGCGAAGGGAAGCACGAGCTGCAAAGGAAGAAGCAGAGGCACAAGGCGTACAGCAGAAGCAGATCATCGAAGATGCTGTCAGCGCGGCCAGAGAAGAGGGGTTTCCTACGGATGTGGAAGACAAGGAGGCATATTTCATGAACGAAGTCGGGCAAGGGGAAGTTCTCTGCCAGGACGGTACGTTCAGCGTTCAGCTATGGGTGAAGCTTTGCATGCTAAGACCGACTTCCAGGTTCCAAGCAAATCGAGGCAGCGCTCTGCTTCTACAAGGCTCTCAAGGTCTATCCTCAACCACGAGACCTTATCCATATCTACGACAAGACTGTCCCGAAGCCGGTCATCGACATATTAGCAGAGATGATTGCTTTGGATCCGACCATCAGCGTTGGTCCCTTTGGTGCGGGAGGCTCTGGCTCAGGACCTGGTTCCTCGACTGGGATTGACGACTGAGCTCCATTCCGTCAGCTACCTACATCCGCCTCTGATATCGTCTTCGACAGCATCTCTCCTCCAAGGCCGTTTTAGCGTGTCGGTCGGGTTCTTATATGAATGTATTACTCCATTGTACATAGTGCTGTGCATGCATGGTTCAAGCAGCGGCTCAAAGCCCCTTCTTTGTGCAAATAGACGGGGACGATTGGATGAGGTCAGGAGAGTACGGGGCTCTCGGTGAATTGGAGACTGCTTCTATAGGCGGCCTAAACTGACAAACTCCGTCTGACAAGGTATCCGAGGACGGAAGATACGCGATAATAATGTAAGCGTGATTCAATTTTGGGTGCTGCAAGTGTGAAACGAAGGTTCATGTGAAACCGGTTGTAAGATTAGGCGCATTAAATGTCGTGTCAAATTGTCTTGGCCGGGGTGTGAGCTTGGGGTACTTGGGGTAGGTGTGTCATGAAGTTAAAAAGGAGTTGGACCCGTGGTTTCGGGCTGGATGTGACCCGCAGGGGGGCGCGCATATTGCATACTGCATTACTAGGTACAGTACCTATGCATAGGTACAAATTAGGGTATGGGTCTTTGTACATTATTATTATTGCCTCCTTCCTGTCCCTTGACGACACCATTTCAATGTACACTCCATATAAGTAGAGACTGGAGCAACTGGATTGCTCTTGCCACAATCCTTCAACTCCACACCCTTTACCGTCCTTTTGTCGGTTTCCTCTCTTTCTCCATCATAACTGTTCCAATCAATTTCCAAACTTCCATTTTTCCCAACAGTAGACATTTAATACTCCCGCGAACACGAGACGATCCCGTTCATACACCAGAGGATCTCCCGTTCGTACCAATAATGCTTCGAGTGAGACTACTGCCCCACAAAGCATCGTCTACCTCCCCACTGACTCAAACAGTTCCTCAATCCCATATGTGCAGGCCTCCTGCTCTGCGCAACCCTTACCTCAGCCGTACAGAACGTGAAGGTCCAAGGTGCAAACTTTGTCAACAATGTCACGAGCGATCGCTTTCAGATCATTGGCGTAGCGTGCGTGGCACTATTCATTCTAAAGCTGGAAGAACACAATTGACAAACTTTCCAGCTACCAACCAGGCGGTTCCGACGCCTTCAGTGCCACATCTGACGCTGATCCTCTGAGCAATGGCACCAATTGTCTCCGTGACGCTGCCCTCATGCAACAGCTTGGTATTAACACGATTCGAGTCTACAATGTTGATCCGACCTTGAACCATGATCTCTGCGCCTCCATCTTCAATGCTGTCGGCATATACATGTTCATAGATGTCAATTCACCTCTGCCACTCCAGAGTTTGGATCCTGGGAACCTG
>NW_023501180.1:0-31748 GCF_014066305.1 Letharia columbiana | reverse complement strand
GTATATATCTATATTTAAATTAATTTAAAAGTTTTATTTTATAAATATAAAATATATAAAGTTATTAGATTAAGTATAATAGTTAAATATTATTAATTAAGCGTAATAAATAGAATAATAATTAGAATATCTTATTCTTAACTTAGAATAGTTTTTCTTTTATTTATTATATATTTTCTTTTTATAAAAATTACGTCTAGACTTTAATAATATTATATTATTATTTATAAGCTTATATCTTATTATAATTATTTAAAAAGCTATATATCTTTTAATTATAAAGTAATTCTTTTTATATAAAATATATATAATTAAGCCGCTAGATATTAGTTAATAATTTTCTTTATTTATAATTACTAGAGAGTAAGTTATATTATTAAAATTACTCGCTAATTTTATCTTTATAGCTTCTTAAAATACGCCTAATATAGAGAATTAAATTCGAAGTAAATTAATTAAATTTAAAGCTATATAAATTAAGATCTCCTTTATTACTTAAGTAAATACGATTCGAGAAATAATTAAATTCGTTAATCTTTATAATTCGCGGATTTTCTTTAATATATAGACTTTAAAATCTAATTAGTAATAATATAATTAGCGTATATAATTAATTTACTATCTAGTTTAAATATATATAATTAATATAATTACGCACTTTTCTTATTTATAATTATACTTTTTAAACTTCGCGTATAATTTTCTAATTTTTATCTTCGCGAAGTCTTATCTTTATTTCGCTTTAATAATTTAAATAAGTCTAAATTAATAATTAATAAATTATTAAGAATTTCTTAAGTTTTCGCGATTATCGAGTTAATAGCTTTAATAAATAATAATATTATATATTAACGAACTATAATTAATATTATAATTAATTATTATATTAAGAGATATAGCGCTATTAGATATATATTTACTTTATAAAAATAATATTATTAATTTAATTTAATTATAGAATATAGAGAAAATAATTTTATTTTTTTTAGATATAGATAGTATTATAATAAATAAGCGTATTATAATATAAATACTATAATAATAAAAAGAATTTTTAAGAAAGAAGAGGGTAGATTAGAAAAGAATAATATTAAATATTTATTATCGAGTTAATTAATATTATATAATTAAAATCTTATTAGAATAAAATACTATTTAAAGATAAATTAAGTTTAAATATTAATTAAAAAACTAATTAAAAAAAGAAGTTAATTTTTTTTTATTAATATATATCGTAGAGCTATATATAAGCGCTTTTTTCTATATTTTAAATATACTTTAGATATCTATAACTATATATATACGCCCCCTCTTATATTTTATATATATTTCATATATTTCGATATTCTTTATATACGCGATATATCTATTAAAGATAATCTTATTAATCTAACTAATTTCTATTTAATTTTATATTTATTAATTATAAAAAAAGCTCTTTATTTTAATATTATAACTTTATTAATTCGTTATTTTTAGATATCGAGCCGCGTATAGCTTATAATTAATCTACTTACTTTCTTCTCTTCTTCTACTATAAAAATAAAAAAGATATTATTTCTTTTTCGCTTTCGCTTATAATAAATTAATTATTATTTTTATAAGATTAAAAATATTGGCTTAAAGATGATATTGCTTAATTAAAAGCGAAGAACGCGATATTTTAATATTTTAACGCTCGAGTAAAAGATATTATAATATTACTTAAATAAGAGAAAGTCGTATTAATAAGAAAGATCTTAATATTTAAAAATATTTTTAGCGCGATAGAAGATTTAATTTTTATATATAAAAAATTTAGATAATAACTAGTCTAGCTAATTAAATTATTAAAGTATTTAAATTAAATTTTAATTCTATATTAACGTCTAATAAAATTTATTTAATAATTTTAAAATATTAATATATGTCTTTATTAGTATAACTAATAATTAGAATATTAATTAAATAAATATAATCTCTAATTCTAATAATTAAAATAATATAATAATAAATAAGTATTAATATTAAAAGAAATTAAGTATATATTATATTTAATAGAAAAGCGTTAATAGCTAGACTAATTAGAGTTTTAAATTAATTAAATTAAATATTAATTCTATATTAGTATTATTATATACTCTTAAATATATAACTATTAATTATAACGCTAATTAGAAAGAGTTAATCTCTAATTTAAAATATTAAAAATAATATAATAATATATTATTAAAGTAATATAAGTTTCTATTATAGTAAAAAGATAGAATTTATATATTAAATATTAATTCTATTTTATTTCTAATATTTTATTTATTTATATATCTCTTTTAATTTCTCTTTAAATATCTTAATTTTAAAATATTAACTAGATCTTTATTTAGCGTAAGTCTAGCTTTCTTAATTAACGATATTTAATATAAAATATTAATAAATATATTTCGATATAAAGATAGTAATAAATCTTATTTTCTTTTTAATATTAATAATAAGAAATAATAAATATAATAGTAAATAAAGATAGTATAAGCTATATAGAATTAGTTTAAATCTAATAGCGATTATTAATCTATTTATTAAAGTTTAGAAATTAGAAAATTCTAGAAGTAAATATAATTTAATAAATATACGCTTATCGATTTCGAGAAGCTATATATTATTTATTATTACTATAATAAGATTCTAATTTACTTATTTATAGATTACGAAATAAGCGATATAATAATATATATTAAGTTTAAGAGATATATTAAGAAATCTAGTTTAAGTAATTTATAATAAATAAATTTAATCGATAATTATAAAAATTAAGTATATTTCTAAATTAGATAATGTGAATTATTAATAAATAAAACGATAAATAGAATATCTAGTTTACTATTTACTCTAGAAAAGATAATATTAAAATTCTCTTATAATATTAGAAGATCGAAAGCTTATACGCGAAGATTTCTCGAAATAATTTTATTACTAGATTATAAATATCGATATTCTATTTATAATTACTAATAATTCTAAGATATTATAATTTTTATATTATCTCGACTTTAATATATAATTAAAATTAATATTTATTATAAAGAATTAGTTAATAAAAAAAGCTATAAAGCTAGAGATAAAATTATTAAAAAATTTATTAATCGATAATATTAAAGTCTCTCTAGCTTTAGATTATTAGTTACTTTATAATTATTAATTATTTATAATAATTCTAATCTTTTTTATTAATATTAATTAATAATAATATAAGATTTTTATAGACTTTAAATATATCGAAGATAAATATACTAACTAGAAACTTATAAGTATTATTAATTTAATTCTTATAAAATATAAGATTTAAATTTATATATTTAAACTTATAATTAATAACGCTAGTAATAATAATATACTCTTTAATAATTTAATTATTTATCTTTCTATTTTCGTAATAAATAACTCGCTTAATATTAGAGAATTTAAATTCTTAAATTATTTATAATATATTCTTTATATAATATATATTATTTAATTAATCTTAAAAGAACTTTTAGATAATATTAGAATTATTTTAATAAATAAGAAATTTTAGAGAAGTTAAAGTAATAAAGAAGATAAGAATTAAGTTTAAATAAGTATAATTAGCTTATCAATAACTCTAATAAAGATATAATATTTCTTATTATTATTCTAATTATTATATTATTAATTATATTAAAATTCGAAAAATTATTATATATATTAATATTAATAATTAATATAAAAAGATCTTTTTTATATTATAAATTAAATAACTTTAAAATAAAAATATTTTAATATTAGATAAATATTAATTTTTTAAAAAGAAATAATATTATTAAAGACGCCCTCTTAAGCTTTTTTAAAATATTAAAATTCGCTAAAATTTAACTTATTAGATATTAATCCGCGCTCTACTTCTTTATATTAATATTATATACTTTTTAAAAAATAGATTAATTATCTATTTAAGATTAAATAATAAAGAATAATTATAAATAGAAACTATAGTTTAGGCGTCTAAATAATTTTCGATTAATTTTTAATAAATTTAATATTTAATTTAGCTTATTAGATCTTTTTATAAATTTATAAAATTAATAAATAGAGAAAAAGAGGTTATAATTTATTACGTTTTTAATATTTATAATTATCTATTTAATTATATAGATAAAGAGCTTAAAAAATTAAGAAGAAAGAGAGTTTCTTAAAAAAAAACTTCTTAAAGCTTTTAAAACGGCTCGCGAGAAATTAATTATTTATTATAATTAAATTTAATTAAATTTAAGCTATCTATATAAATAAGCTACGCTTTTATATTTAAATTATAATAATATAAAATTAAAGAAATTAAATTAAAAGATTAATACTAAAAAGAAGTTATAAGCGAAGATCTATTAAAAAATACTTAAAAGAATATTTTAAAATTATTAAAATATTAATATAAGTAGTTAATTATAAAGAGTTAAGCGAATAAGTCGATTAAATAAGAATATACTCGATTAAGCGATAAAATTTAAGATTAAGAATTTAAATAATAAGAATAAGTATAATTAGCTTTAGTAATATAGATAAAATAATAAGTCTTCTAATTATTATTCTAATTATAATCTTATCTCTAATCTTTATAAAGCTTCTTTTAATAATCTAGCGAATCTTTTAATTCTAAAATAATAAAAGAAATTAAAGTTTAAATATATTATAGTTACTCGAATAGCTCGTAATATTCTTTATTCTCTCGCGAAGACTATTATATATAAGCGATACTTCTTAATAGCTAAAAGATATTATAATACTTAAAAATATTATTTACTAGCGATATTCTATATTCTAATAATAATTCTTTATATAAAATATTAAGAAAATAAGCTTAAATAGATTAAATTTAATTTTAAAGAAGATCTTAATATATCGAATTAGACTAAAAGAGTTAATAATATTTTATATAAAAATTTAATTAATAATTATAATAATTATATTAGCGAAGATAATAAACTTATAAAAAGTACTTCGATAAGTTTAATATTTATAAATTTATTAAGATATATCGCTAATATTTTATAATATATAAAGAGATAATTAATAAGCTTATAATTAGAGAGAATTAATAATAATAGATTTAATCTCGATAAAAAGATTTAAGATAGCTCGAGAAGTAAATTTATTTATAAATAATTAATAAGTTTAATTAGATAAAGATAGATTTAAGATACTTAGAAGAATTATAATAGAGTAGAATAGAAGAGTAATAGAGAATTCGAGAGAAGAATAAATATAAAGTCTATTAAGCTTATTTAACGCGTTAAAATAAATATATAAATAGAGATAATTATAGAATTTTATTTTTATAATATTTAAAGATTTAAAATTTAGAATATTCTTTTATATTATAATTTTAAGAAGAAGAATAGAGACGCTTATAGTTCTAATTATTATTCTAATTATTACTATTAATAAGAAGATAAATATTAGAATTAGTATAGATGCGATATTAGTATAGGTGAGGTAGAACTAGGATAATAAGGCTACCGAACTATGTAGGTGGGAAGGAGGCATGATATAGTAGGGGATGTCTCCTGCCAAGGCACTAGGCCATAGGGCTGAGTGGTGTGTTAAGGGTACGCTTGTAACACTACCCCCCCTCTCAAATAGCCATGGCCCCTATGGCTGGTAGACCGGAGATGCACGCCCATTGCTTGCCTCTCCAAACATCCATAGTCCGTGTAGGCCTCGACCGGAGACGATTTGCCGAGGTGTAGTGGTAGTAGTCGAAAACATCGGATCGGATGCTGGTCTTGACTGTGCCATCCATGCCTGCCATACCCACATTGTCCTGCAGAGATCCTGGAGATATTGGCCATATCTTGCCTGCGTGCCAGCAAGATTCTCCGAGTTCTTCTCCTTGCCATAGTCCTTCGGTAGAATTGAAGTAAATCCAACGCATGCATTTATCTCCAACACCTTTTGGCAGCCTGGCCTGGGAGCTTCACTGTAGATTTGCCCTGTGTCTCCCATGCTCTTGCCATCAAAAGTTCTTCCTCCGTTCCATCCTTTGTCTCAACTCAGCCGCGCTTGTCGATTCGTAGGTTTGGTAGGGAGGTAGGGAAAGAATTGAATGTGGTGAATGCCATTTGGTAGCAGGCTCACTATGTGTGTTACCGACATGCTCAGTGAAGAGGTCAAATCGTGGTCGTTTTGCCGGGTCTGTTCCCGTCGCCATTGTAGCAGGCTCACTATGAGTGTGTTGTCGACATGCTCAGTGAAGAGGTCGAACGTTTGCTGCCATTGTAGCAGGCTCACTGTGGTGTGTGGGTCGACATGCTCAGTGAAGAGGTCGTACGTTTGCTGCCATTGTAGCAGGCTCACTGTGTGTGTGGGGTTTGTGACGATTTCTTTCTATTATCAATTCGCTAGTCGTACGAATAGTCCCTATGCCTTATTTATCCCTCGCCCACAGTTTTGGCGAGTCCGATTCGCTATGAAATCGAGTTACCCGTCTGGTGGGCTTACCCAGGGATACGATGGCTCAACTTGATTTCTTGCCAAAGCCCCTGCCAGCGCATTTCTTTGAATTCGTCCGCTAATTCGAATGGAGTGTGTCCGATTGTATTTCTCTTCGCCGGGTATACGAAGGAGCCTTATTATAATGTCAGGACCAGCATAGGTGCGATACCAGTATGGGTGAGGTAGAACTAGGATAATAAGGCTACCGAACTATGTAGGTGGGGAGGGAGGGGTGGTGTGATGGGGGGTGTTTCCTTTCAAGGGGCGGGGGGGGGGGGGGGGGGTGGTTTTTTTGGGGGGTTTTCTTACTTAAAAATTATTTTTTTTATTTTTTTTTTATATTCTCTCTCTCTTAATAAAGAAGAATAAATATATTCTATATATCTTAGTCGGTTTATATATATAGTAGACTATTATAAGACTATACTAGAGTACTAAATATAGCTTCGTCTTATAATAAAGAGTATCCTCCGTAATATTCGCTACTTTATAATATTAGAGCTATTCTATATTACGAAATTAGGCGAGACCGAGTATCTTAGTTTAATTCTTAAACTATTATAGCTCTATTCGATAAACGTTCTTATCTCGATACATTAATTTAAAATTATAATTAGCGATACTTTCGTTAATAAGTAGATTTATAAAATTATAAGTTCGAAGTTAGTTTTTTATAAAGATTATAACTTATTAATATATCTTAAATCTTTTATATCGAAACTCGGATTCGTTAAATCGAATAACGAACTAGATTCTTCCTCTAAATCTTCTAAATCTTCTTTATCTAATAAGAGTAATAATAACGTCGAGAATATTTATAATCTCGTATCGCCTTTTCGCTAAGTTCTCAGTAGGATATAAAACTAATTAAATCTATATCTTTACTAAAAGCTTTATTATATATACTCTATAAAAACGTTTTATCGAAGACTTCTACTATCTTAAAAGTCTTTTATAATAGCTCTTTAATTATTATAGTAGATAGCTTATTTTCTATTAATATATTAGAATAATTTATTAGCTCTTTTAATATATCTAGTTTATCTTATTATTCGCGTATCTTTTAGATCGATATAAAAACTTCTACTAATCTATCTATTAAATTAAATAAATCTTCTTATTTAAATAGATTAATTCTATATTTAAGTATTTCGTCTAGTATATTATCTATAACTCTAAAATGCTAGATAGAGTTTATAGAACTTACGCTTAAACTACTTATATCTATTAAAGAAGCGAGACTTTATATACTAGTATTATTATATTACTATTATTATCTAAATAGTACTAACTTAATCGATCTTTTATATATCGATCTTATTACTTATCGAGTATATATTATCTCTAATATTAAGTTTATTTTAAATATATATTAAAAACGTTAATTAGTATATATAGAGTAATAGCTTCGAAAAATTATTTAGTAAGATCTTAATAAGGGTATCTACGAGCTTATAGAAGTAGCTAATAAAAGGCTTTTATAATAAAATACTCGTACTATAGTAGTAAATAAAGTCGAGAATCTTATTTCGAAAGATAAATCTCGAATTATATTCGACTATTTACGTATTAAGAAAGATCTATTAGATATATATATAAAGCTTAGCTTTAAGATATATAATAATCTAATAGACTTTTATTATAAAAGTCTATTTACCGCTAATCTTAAGCACGTATATCTTATAATTCTCTTACACCCTAATAATCGCTATTTCTTTATTTTTACTATCTTAGATATTGAGTAATTATAACCTATACGAATATAATAGAGTTCGAAGTCTATTAATTTTATAATAACTAAGCTTAATTATAGAGCTTTTAACGCCTTATTACCTCTTTATAAAGAATTATTATTCTTACACTTAATATATTATAAGTACTTATCTATACTTATATTCTATACTAATAACCTATTTAGCGACTTTAACTCGTTTTAAGAGTAATACGATTTCTTACAAGAGTACTTTTTATTTAGAGTCGAATAGGTATATCTTAGACTCTTCTTTAAAAAGCTTAAATTATTTACTAAGAAGATTAAGGCCCTTAACGTTATATATTATATTAAAGATCTTATATATATATTAAAAGAACGAATTAAGAAGATTACTACGTAGTCGATATCTTTAAACTAGTCTAAAGTACGCGAGTTTCTTAAAGTTATTAATATTATACGTCGTTAAATTAGAAATTTTACTAAGATAGTAAGGCCTCTCTTAAGATTAATTAATAAGATTATTTAGAGATAAACTTAAGTAGAGTAATTATTATTCGAGATACTACGAGTTAAGTATACTATTAAAATAAGTATATATAATATCGACCTTAATCGAATAGTTTATCTATATATTAATATATTCGAGTTTATAGTAGAGTACGTAATTACTTAGTTTTAAATATCTATTTAAGTAGACGTCTATACTTTATAAAAGGCTTTCTATACTATATTTAGTAAGCTATAGAAGACTATTATAATTAATAAAGTACCGTCAAAGCCTATCGTAGCTAGAGATATTAAGATTTTAATTCTATATAATTTATTTACCTTTATATCTACTTAATGTAAGTATTCTATTTATAAAAGAAAGCTATACGCGATAATTATATTTTATAAGAAATACGATTATCTTTATAAGTACTTATTTAAGTAATCGATTATATATACTAATTATAAGCCGCTTACTTATTTCCTTACCTTAAACTTATATAAAGAAATCTATAGATACTAGGCGGATATCTTATAGCGCCTAAATATTATTATATATTATATTCTAGAACCTCGAAATAAAGTAACTAATACGCTATTAAGAACGTTATTTAATACGAACTATAGCGAGTTCTTATCTATTTAGAAAGTCTCTAATAGATTAATAAAGTAAAGCTTAAGATAAATATAAAAGAATAATAAGAATAGTTTCGAAGCCTTTCTTAAGTCTCTCTTAAGTACTAAGCGTAATAAAGTTATTAATAAAAGCATAATTTATAGCGTTCCTATATTTACCTCCTCTGCTATTATTGAACTTACTTAAATTAAAGCTTATCGCGACTTTCTATAGTATAATAATATCTATAAGCTTCTTTCGAATTAATATATAAGAATATCGTCTACTATACTCTTACGTAAGATCTATAATTATCGTATTTATAATAATATCTTATAGATCTTTCATCGAGGTATCGAAAGCTATCTACTATGTGTCTCGAAGAGTAAAGTACTTATAATTCTTATAAAAGCATATAATAATAGTAGATACTAGGCGAAAACTAATATTATAATATAACTTCGAAATCTATACTATTAGTTTAGATAGTCGAAGAATATTAAACGATATATCGAAGGCTACTTAATATATACTTAATATAAACCTATAACTCGATTATAGCCGCTTTATTCTATTATAGTAATATATTTATTTTAGCTAATAAGTATAAACTTTATTAAATCTCTAAATACTATTAAAGTAGAAAATAAGTATATTCTTAATCTCGACTACTATATATCTCGCTTTAATATATCTTTTATATATAAGATTAATAACATCGAGGATATTCTATAGTATTTAAAACTATTCTTCTTTATATATCGAAAGTCTTATATATTTTACCTCGATCGCGATTATTATTTCGACTATAAAGAACTTCGCGAATTTCTATAGTTAAAAGATATCGCTATTAACTATAGTTTCTCTATCTCTTATAAGTTTATAGATATAATCGAAGTTATAAATAGAATTCTCGAAGATATCGTTTATAAGCTTAAGAAGAAATAGAATATTAATCTAGTAGATATAGATAATTTAATTAACTTAAGAACTATCAGCTATCTAGATATTTCACCTAAGGATATTATACTAGATTCTCTATTAGAGACTTTATATATTATCGTTACTCTACTATCGCTATTAAAACGTAATATTTATACTTAAGCTATCTAGCTATAAGAGTCTTATAAGCTCGAAGTCTATATCTATCTTAAGTATCGGGCGAAAGTTTATAATATTATTATAGTAGCGTCTTTATATTAGAAGAAATATATAGTTATACGCTATAATAAGAATATTAAGTAGATTATTCATTATTTAAGAGACCTTATTATACTCTATTAGAAACATTTAGAAAAGCTTTAACCTCGTTAAAGAGAATCTTTTAAGAAATCGTTAGCTATAAAAAATAGAAACTTTATATTATAATAACTAAATAATAGAGATATTAGAGAAATATTCTATAACGACTATTTAAAGCTATTTATATCTTATATCGACTATCTAGCGGATTTAAATTCTTCTATATCTTAATAGCAGACTATTAGAAAGTCTTATAAGAAGCTTTATTAATATTACGTTACTATTTAATTAGATCTTTCTACTTATAAAAGACTTTCTCAGCTACTTACTAAAAAACTTTTTTTTTTTTTTTTTTTTTTTTTTTTTTTTTTTTTTTTTTTTTTTTTTTTTTTTTTTTTTTTTTTTTTTTTTTTTTTTTTTTTTTTTTTTTAAAAAAAAAGTCTTTTATTTTTTTTTTTTATTTTTTTTTTTTTTTTTTTTTTTATTAAATAGGGTGTGGTTTTTTTTAATTAAATCGAATTTTAGCCCTAGCCCTAAGTTAAATCGAACTCTAATCGCTTGCTATGCGTTTTTAATCTACTTTCATCACTATGAAATTAATTTAATCTATGTGATATATAGATATATATATATGGAGAGAGGCGCGCTAAGGTCTAATTAGAAAGGTGTATCGAATGTGGAGGATTGATTCGTAATAATTGCCTATAAAAAATAGAGAAAGGCCATATCCTTATGGGAAGAAGTATCGAAATATCGGAAAGAAATGGAGACAACATATTAATTAGTGATGTGAATCCCACATTATCTCCTACCGCAGTGAAATCATTCGAATAATAAAATAGCTGTCAGAGCAAGACATCGAACGGTTTTAATTCGTCCAAATATGTATCGTCCGATATTCCTCCTATAGAGGCCTAATTGACTGTGATCGTCGCAGTAGATCCTCCTCTTATGACGTTATTATAGTTCCTCCTCTTACTCCTTAATGCAGTGGGGATAATAGGCCAAGTTGCAGTGGTGTTCTCCGCTTACTAAGTGATGATTTGATATAGAACCGTGGAGAGCATATGACGTGGGATCTTGGAGAGCTGAGCCGTGTTTTTGACGATGGTAGCCTTATTACCGCTTGATTTCTCCGTAGTGTTCTCCGCATTTGCCTATTGTAGTTCCTCCTCTTACTCCTCCTCTTATAGAGTATCAGACTGAGTGGCTAGCTAAGTGGCTGACTGAGTGGATAACTGATATAACGTGGGATCTTGGAGAGCTGAGCCGTGTTCTTGACGATGGTGGCCTTATTACCGCTTGGTTTCTCCGCAGTATTCTCCGCAGTATTCTCCGCAGTGTTCTCCGCATTTGCCTGTTATAGTTCCTCCTCTTACTCCTTAATGTAGTGGGGATGATAGGCCAAGTTGTAGTGGTGTTCTCCGCTTGCTGAGTGATGATTTGATGTGGAATCGTGGAGAGCATATGACGTGGGATCTTGGAGAGCTGAGCCGTGTTCTTGGTGCTGGGGGCCTTATTGCCGCTTAATTTCTCCGCAGTGTTCTCCGCATTCGCCTACTATATTGACTTCTCTTGCACTGGCTGAGTGGATTGGTGTGAGATCGTGGAGAGTAGGCCTGTTGTGTCACTGCTGCTGATGACTGTCTCCGCAATATTCTCCGCAGTATTCTCCGTATTCGCCTGTTATAGATCCTCCTCTTGTTTAACTGAGTGCGAGGGTACCGAGGGTAAATGTGTTTATATTGGTGGAATTGGTAGAATTAGTAGAATTGGTAGAATTGTAGAAGAAGAATGATTACACAAATAGGTGGAAGGATTATTATCCGATCCCGGACGCGTCTGGTGTGACTACCATGGGAAACCCTCCGCACTATGCCTGATACGGTAGACCCGGAAGTGGGAATAGCGTCTGACGACTGAGGCAGATTCATGTATATACTTGGGAAGGTGAAAGTGAATCATGTCTTTTCGAGGAAGAGCCTGGGGCCAGAGGCCTATTTTGCTCCACGAGACCGCTCCTAAGTCTTCGACATGGACGTGTCTTCTCTGCCAGCAGACGCGACCCTCTCTGCGGTTCTCGACCTCCGCAAGAGCAAGACAGGAGCAGCATCAGAATAAGGGTCCTTTCAGGACAAGATTACGTACGGCCTTTGGAGACACCAAGGTCCAATGGAAGTACAGGATTCCTGTCGGACTTGGTATCGGCTTTCTTGGAGCTGTACAATTCTACAGAGTGCAGGAGCGGGAAAAGAAAAGACATCAGGCAGAGCAGGATGCGCTGGAATCGACTAAAGATAGCAAGGGCAGGCCCAGAAAGAGAAAACGCATACGGCCAAGCGGCCCCTGGTAGAAGGGAAAAAGTGCGCAACTCGAAGAGCTCTCAAGCTGACAAGTTCTAAGGCAGGTACAGGTTATGTCAACTCTCCCGTTGAAGGCGGTCTCAAGATTGTGGGGGCGCTTCAATGAGCTTGAAATACCCTACTATTTGCGGGTACCCGGTTTCAGGCTATATTCTTGGATCTTTGGGGTCAAGTGAGTGCCGAAAGTACCAGTGCAGACACTCACGCTGATTGGATACTCAGTTTGTCTGAGGCTGCCGAGTCTGATCTCCACCAGTACAAGAACCTCGCTTCCTTCTTCTACCGCACTCTGAAGCCTGGAGTACGCCCAATAGATACTAATGCGTCCGCCCTGCTGTCTCCCGCCGACGGCAGAGTCCTGCAGTACGGTATGATTGAGAACGGAGAAGTAGAGCAGGTCAAGGGCATGACGTATAGCCTTGATGCCCTCCTGGGCACAGAATTTCCAGAGAGATCAAAAGCAGAGGAAGAGAGTCCAAAGCCAAAGGAATCATCGGTCACGGCTGGAGATGAGGACATCGTCAAGGCTGACGAGGAATTTGCCACCGTGAATGGCATCTCGTATACGTTACCAAATCTCTTCTCAGGATCCAAGCTTCAAGAAGGTTCCAGGGCCATCGACATGTCGACGACACCGCGTTCCTCGTCAGAGAGTGAGGTTGGTGCCGACCTTGCTTTGGGCGACGGCAGTAGCCAATCGTGGTTCTCTTCAACCTCGAGGACGCCAACAGCTCTATACTATATTGTGGTGTATCTAGCACCAGGAGACTATCATCGCTTTCATTCTCCCGCGTCATGGGTTGCCGAAAAGCGCCGCCATTTTGCAGGAGAGCTCTACAGTGTCTCGCCATATTTACAGAGAACATTGCCCGGACTATTCACTCTCAATGAAAGGGTGGTGTTGTTGGGTCGTTGGCGATGGGGGTTTTTCAGCTTCACACCCGTTGGAGCAACCAATGTTGGATCAATCAAGATCAACTTCGACCGTGAACTACGCACAAACAGCCTGACCACTGACACAGCTGCAGATAGAGCGGCTGAAGAAGCATCCAATCGTGGAGAGCTTTACTCAGGGTTTGCGGAAGCTACTTATGGAGAGGCAAGCAGAATATTAGGGGGTCATGCACTGCGAAAAGGAGAAGAGATGGGAGGTTTCCAATTAGGGAGCTCTATCGTTTTGGTCTTCGAAGCACCCAAAGGGCGTCGTAAAAGCTTCGACGACGGGTGGGCTGAGCGATCAAGAAAGGGTGGTTGGCAATGGGGTGTCCAACAGGGACAGCAAGTAAAGTACGGTGAGACAATCGGTTGGGTCGAAGAGACATGATGGGTACTTGCCACGACAACCAAATCAAGTCTTTGTGCAGTTCGGTTATGGGCAACAAATCCCAAGCTCAATTCTACTTTTCTTTCCCGCTTTAATTATGCGAAATTCCTCCATTATACCTGGTTGATGCACAGTGTCAAGCGTGGATGTTGGCTACTCGGTCGACATTCAAAAGGCGTTCTTGTCCCTTCCTTCGGAAAAATATAGCAATTCTTGACCGTCAATTTCTTGGAGATAGCCACGTTCGTAAGGGCTCGCACATTCCTTTGTTGTAACGTTGTACTTGGATATTGAGCCTTGTCTCTTCAGCATCAGAAAGTAGCCAAATGGAGCTATTTAGGCTCTGCTTGGAGTCGTGACTAGAGGTATGATGCATATGCGTCTCACAAGCTGCATCATTGCTAAGGTTGAAAACAACGCCTATCGATAATTATAATCATGCACAGGCCTTTAAGATGTACATTCAGCTTTCCTGCAAACCCCAGACGAAGCCTCCACGTCTAATCCTTCAATGTTCTCATTTACACCGGATTAACAGCTTCCAAAATCTTCACTTCTCTTGCTTCTACCAAACAATGAAGACTGACGTTGCAGTCGATGATCAATGCTCCTTCCGCTAACGGTCATGAAATGGTAGAATCGCCCATCTGCAACGGTACTTCAGCCGATTCTCCACTTGTCGCTCTTTTCAATGCTGACCTTCAAGCAGCGGCTCTTGGAAGCGGTGCTCTGCTCTGCCCGCTGATTAGAGGACTGGTAGAATGACTATGTGTTAGGAGAATGCCGCATATCATTGCAACGGGAGAAATCTACGGGGAGCTGGAGCGCACCTTGACGACCTGCTCCGACTACACTCCATACGGCAGCGGCTCAGCAGGTGCTTCGTAACCTCACATTTACAGTAAAGTAGATGGAAGAAGCTTTTCAAAACTTTCAAGATGAGTCCTTCGCGGCATGAGAACTAGTGTCGGATCAGGTTTAGGAACTGCGCCTATGTATAGGCTCCTTTAGCGCGGCTCCTTGCTGAAAGAGCTACCTATGCGTCTCATAACAGTAGATTCGATAAAGTTGACTCTAGAGCTGCTCTACTTGGGCGTAGTGGTAGTGGTGGTGACTTGGCCCAAACGGAACAGGTAGCCCCTCCGAGAGGTAGATGATGGAGGACTATTCTCGCAAGCACAGCAGAGCAAAAATCCTTCTCCCTACTCCGAGCGAATCACGTCAGAGCGATTACAATTCCCGAGCGATTTACGAGAAATCATTCCCTCTATTCCGAGTCAGAATGTAAGGTAGTACCTACTGTAAATTAACACTAGCGCAGTAACTGGAAGACTATTTAAACCCCCTCCCTCCCTTCAAAAACATCTTCTTTCCCCACCTCCTACATCTACATTTACTTAAGGTCAAGCCTGCTTTGATATCTGCTTTCGATCAATCATCATTGATTTGCTACAACTGATTATTCTTTGTTCAAACATTACTACATCGGCTGATCCGCATCCATCCTCATCATACCTTAGTCTTTGGAGTAAATGCACGACAATCCGGACATCTAGTCCGCCTTGCTCAACGTAACCACTACGAGCACTACATTCCGAGAACAAGGGAGCGCCGGTATGGCCGGGCGTGGTCCACGCGGTCCACGAGGCGCCGGGCGTGGGGACCAATCACGTGGTCGTGGTGACGGGGGTTTAAACCCTTATGGAAGAGGCCGTGGTGATGGTGCAAATCCCCAAGACTTTGGCCGTGGAGGACGTGGTGACGGTCGTGGAGGGCGCGGTGATGGTCGTGGTGGGCGCGGTGACGGTCGTGGAGGAGCATCGTTTAGGAGGTTAGGCGACGATGAGCACACTCCAGGCTCCAAAATCTTCAGGTTTGTCCTGTGTTCTTGTTAGGTACCTTCCTCACTGACGTTCGTCATACTTCAGTCCCCCAGGAGAAAACATCACACCGGAAGCGGAGGTTGAGACCAAGGAAAATCAAATTGTCAAAGAGAACCAAGGTCTATCTTTGAGCACGCTCTCGCTGGCAGACTTCCAGCTACCCCTCCGACCGGAGTACGGAGTCGCGGGCACTGTCATCCATCTACGAACCAATTACTTCAAGATGACGATCAACGCTGGGAAGAAGCTGTTCAAGTATACCCTTACGCTGACGGCCAAACACAAAGAGCCCAAGAAGGACAAAAAGACAGGGAAAGTGAAAGCACCCCTAGTGCCACCAGAGCGTTCTAGGAAACGTCGGCAAGCTTTTGCGCTCCTCTTCCAGCATCAGGATTTCCGAAGCATAGGTCACGGGGTGGCCACAGACTATGGCTCAATCGTCATCACATCCAAGGAGCTTCCTCTCGATCGCGATGGGACCAAGGAGTACGTCATTGTTTACCAAGAGCTAGAAGATCGGGAGCCTGCATCAAATCCAATCCTTTACACCTTCAAATTTTCATATGGAGGACTAGTCCCAACGACAGAACTTCTTCGATACTTGGCTTCGACCCCTACTGACCCCAGCGACTTCACAGGAAAGGAGGACGCAGTCCAAGCCTTGAACATCATTGTTGCTCGTACGCCCAACCTCAATACAGGAGTCTTCCAAAGTGGTAAAAATAAGTTCTTCCACTACCCTACCGACCCCGAAACATACGACAAGCTCGGGGGCGGTCTCATTGCTGTCCGTGGCTACTACTCGAGTGTACGCACGTCTACCCTACGGACCCTACTCAATGTCAATGCTCAGACTTCGCCCTTCTACCCGGCGATTAATGTGCTAGATCTCATAACACAGCATGGACGTGGTGATTGGCTAACCGTGGAATACTTTCTCCATTTGCTCCGCGTTAAGACAAAGTACACGAAGTACAAGGATGGTACCGATGCAGTCAAAATCAAGACCATCATAGGCTTCTCGCAGCAACTGGATGATGTCCTCGACAACAAGGGCAAAGTCGTGACTGATGACAAAGGGAACGTTAAAAAGCGTAGGAATCTACAGGTTAATCCATTGAACGCACAACAGGTGACGTTTCAGTGTGAGGAATTTGACGGCAAGATCTTAACAGTTGAGAAATACTTCAAAGAGAAGTACAATATCACGCTCAATACACCACAAGCCTGGCTGCTTAATTGCGGCACAAGAGATAAGCCCGTCTGGATCCCGCCGGAGCTGTGTGAAGTAATGCCTGGTCAAGCATTCAGAGGCAAACTGAGTGACTATCAGACATCACAGATGATTCTGGTCGCCGCGAGAGGCCCTGCTGAGAACGCCCGTCGAATAGCGAACGGCGCTCATAGGGTTATTGGATTTCGAGGCAACAACCCAAGCTTGGCGGCATTCGGCGTTGGAGTCGACTCCAAGATGATTGTGATCCAAGGGAGAATTCTTGAAGCACCCCCAGTGACGTATGGCAGAAAATCTCAAATCACCCCCACTGAAGCATCTTGGAATATGAGAGGCAAGCAGTTCGCAAAACCAATCAAGATCACGAAATGGGCGTTCTTAAAATTGGGTGGTGTGCGTCTTGAGAGCAACCACATCGACTCGTTCAAGCGGGCTCTGAAGGATTATGGACTCGGAACCGAAGGTCCGTCCGCTCCTCAACCCTTTGAAGCTCCTCTCCCTGGCTCAGAGGACGCAAACGACGCTTCTATCGAGAAAGTTTTCAAAGCTATGTTCAGTACAGGAATAAAGATGGTTTTGGTGATTTTGCCAAATTCCAGTTCAGTCACCTACGCCCGCGTGAAATATTGGGGGGACGTCAAAGCTGGGATCCACTCAGTCTGTGTTCTCGCCGAGAATCTCTCCACCAAAGGCGCACAATATTATGCCAACGTTGCACTCAAATTCAACCTGAAAAATGGCGGTGTCAACCAACTTCTTCCAAACCAACTAGGGTTTCTGAACAACGGGAACACGATGGTCGTCGGTATTGATGTGACTCACCCGGCACCCAAGAGTATGGAGGGATCGCCAAGTATTGCGGCGGTGGTGGCAAGCATTGACAACGAATACGGTCAATGGCCTGGTAGCATCCGCTGCCAAGATTCTAAGAAGGAAATGGTATCGACATTGAAATTCATGATGCAAGAACGCCTCAAACTCTGGATAAAAACCAACAACCGAGGGCCAGAAAAGATATTAATCTACCGTGATGGTGTCTCTGAGGGTCAGTACAAGACTGTGCTTGAGGATGAGTTGGAGCAGATTCGGGAAGCTTGCAAGGAGATCTATGGGCCGAGGCCTCAGCCAAAGATCACCATTGTAATTGTCGGCAAGAGGCACCATACTCGATTCTACCCTACGGATGCTAGGACCGCTGACAATAAAGGCAATCCCGTGAATGGAACGGTGGTCGACCGGGGAGTTACCATGGAAAAAGGCTGTGAGTACTTTCACTTTCCTCCCTCTTTCGAGCAAGATCATGAGTCCCAGACATGTCGCGGGAATTAGACATGCCTTTGGTTTGTGTTATGGTCCTGACTTAGTCCTTGCAAACCAATTGAATGTGACAACGGAGGGGTTTGCTGACTCTACGATAGTCGACTTTTTCCTCCAGGCACACGCTGCCCTCCAAGGCACGGCGAAACCTTCGCACTACGTCGTGATTCTTGATGAGATGAAGCTTGGTGCTGAAGAGCTTCAGACCATCACTCATCATCTGTAAGCTTTTCCTCCTGCCCCTTTTCCCTTTCCATCTCAGAGAGGCACGCCTGACCTGTGAAAGCTGCTATGGTTTTGGAAGGGCCACAAAAGCCGTGTCGATATGCCCACCTGCTTACTACGCCGACATTCTTTGCGAGCGCGGCCGATGCTATCTTGCAAAATACGTCAACGGACGTTGGCCTCCAGGCAAAGAATTTGACTGGAACGAAGCGCCTTGGACTGGAGGTGTCCACAAGGAGTGAGTCTCATTTGCACGGCTCCATTCTTGTCGATCCTAGCTGATCAGCTTTTAGATTAATCGATTCGATGTTCTACATCTGAATGGGTGTTTCACGTCGGCTACAGCGCCGCTACAAAGATGAACGACGAGACAGATTAGGCCATATACAGCTCTGGTGGCTCCTGCATCAGTCACTCGAACTCCCAGTTACGACACCCGGTTCTTGCAGTGCTTGCATTTGCACCTAATCCATGGTTTCGAAATATTTGAGGCGGCCCCGATTGAATGATGGAGACCATGGACTTACTTTCTTTTTCTTTGTGGCGATTTGGTTTCTTGCGTTTGAGCATGACATTCAAATGCGGATGATACGACGGTTTTAAGCCTTTTACGAAATGATGATTGACGATCGATGTTGATGGGTCCCTTGCATGATGGCAGAGAGGGTCCTGCTGCCGATCTGGAAGACTGCAATTAGAAGCATCCAAGCGAGTCTGTTAGCGAGCATTATTGAGATAGCAATGAAAGTATTAATACCAAATCGTTGTCCCCACGATGCCACGTAGAGTGAATCCGCAAGAGTGTCGGTGCTGCACACAACAAAGACAAGAAAAGCGTATTCCAGCAATGCCCAAAGCATGCCACCGCTGCCTACGAATGCTTTTCGTATATCGAACGCAATTGACATCGCCATAGGAAGGCTGACAAGACTTCAAAATCCGTTCTTTTCTATCAGGAACCATCGTATGATACACAGGCAAGCCAATGCACCCCTAGGCGGAGTATCTAACCACAAATGCGCTCATGTGACGCCAGAAACAATGCCAAAATCTCGGTACTTCCTGGATCTCTCACTGACATCTACGCGGAAGAATCCTGACCACATTTCACGTCTTTTCATCCTCACTTTCAGTATCAGTGTCCGTTTCGCTCGTGTCCTCGGCTTCGCCCTCAGTGTCACTTTCCTCGTCACTCGACTCAGCGGTAGCTGTGTGTTTCTTTGGTCGTTTCGGCGGGGCAGCAAGGCCGGAGACGCCGCCGGTCTTGAGGGCATTCATTTGACCTGCTAGTGAATCTATGAATTTTTTACATTAGTTTGTGTCTCGATGCCCGCGGGAGATGGAAATGCGTACCCTCTTCAGGCTCACTGATCTCATCCTCTTCATTGTCCATTGCGACAGCCTTTGCGCTGTCTTCCACTTCGAGCACGACCTCTCTCTTGCTGTCCATCCCGATATAGCTATCACAGACCAAATGCATCACGAACGGATACTTCCCCGCATGCGGCGGGGCTTGAAATTGCATCTTGAAAGTCTGCATGTTGAACGTTGGATTGCCTTGGTCATCGAGCAAGGCTTTATTAAAGGTGGTCATTGTGAAGGGTGGCACGGCGACCTTGCCCATCTTGCTGTCTGCGAGAAAGACGTGCCAGCGTGGCGAGTGATCACGAGGGAAGTAAGGTGCATATGCCAGCGGCGGTTGCAGTGGCTTTTCTACGTCCGATGACGGAGCTGCATCACCCTCACGCAGTCTCGCCTTCCTACCCTTCCCAGATGGTTTGCGACCAAGAAGCGCATCGAGATCATCCTCGTCTGGATCGATATCCTCAAGGTCTAGTTCGTTCACTTCAGGAACGTTGGCTATGCCGGGAGGGATCACGCGAGCTTTGACGACGAATTGGACGAGCGAGCCGGTGGTGACGAATCGTTCACCCATGACTTTAAAGAATACCTTTTCAACATTGAGTCGAGGAAATTGGCGAGCCACAGCAACAGCATCATTGTATTGAGCCGGCGTCAGAACCCCAGGTTGGTCAGTAGCAAGCTTGCGCCGCTTGTATTCTGGCAATGACATGAATTGTTGGACGGTCAAATGCTCTCTTGACAACCGTACTTCGATCCTTCGGGCGATTTCAGGTGTGACATGTGGGAGCTGGAGGAGGGGCGAGGCGTTTGGAGGAACGGCTTGAATGAGGTGTTGTGATACGCGATAAGTGGAGAGCAGTTGTGGGACGCTGCCGAACGCGAGAGTGATGGCAGTGAAAGCCTCATTCAGTTTTAAAGCGAGAGGTGCAGCTTCGTATTTCTCTGCGAGTTTTTAGTGGTTATGTATTGGGCGAGAGATTTTAGGAACACTGACCATCATCAAGTGACGACCCATCCAGCCTTACCCTTCCGAGATAGGCCCAGACGAGAGCAGAGGCTTTCCTGCGAGCGCCTTCGTAGCCTTGAAGCTTCTCTTGATCTCTAGGCGTGAGTCCTGATACTGAGGGATCAGGACCGTTTTCCCGCGCGATGCTCTTCTCGATCTTGCCCAAGCCTGAGTCCATCTTATTGCCACTTAGAACTTCCTTATACTCCTCGCCGCAACTCAACGCATTGACGACGTCTCCATCTGCGAGATCTTCCCTGTATTCCTTGAACAGATTGCCCGCACTGGCGAGGAGAACGTTCTCTTTAGTCACACGCTGTGTCCCGTACCACCACTTCCCCACGATATACGGCAACAGAACTCCCAGAAGCAAACCGTATACCAGTAGCACGTATTTTCCGTTTCCATCTGTGACGATGAACATTGGTAGAGCGATTCCAATACTGAAGCTTTGTTTTCCATCTGGATGGCCGTACTGTATGTAGTTGTTGCGGATTTCCTCGTCAGTCAGAGCTTTGAAAGCTTTGGACACTTCAACCCAGTAATCGTTGACATCCTCGGCAGTCTGGTTCTTGGACTCGTCAATCACCGCCTTGTCTGGATGGTAAACCCTCGACAGATCTCGATATCGTTTCTTGATCTGTGCCTCGCTTGATGACTAGGGACAATCAGCGTCCAGGTGCTAGCACGGGTTTCTTCCTTCTTACTCTTGAAATATCCAGTATACTATAGGGGTCCCAAATTTTTGGCGCAGTTGTCTTTGTAATCATGATCAGGTACATCATCCACGCCATTGTCAAGTAGCCCATAGCCACTGTTGTAATCCTCTTCAGCCTCCTCTCTCGCCGCCATTGCTTCCTTTTCTGCCCTTGAATAAGAGCGTCATCTGCAGGCTTGAAATTGGACTTGATTCTAGGGGCAGTATCCTCTATGTCTAATTCATCATCAGTGTTTTGTTCCACTCCTCGCGGGCGAGTGAATAGCTGGGGCTCTGACCTTTGTCCGGCTTGAGGAGGGAGTATGACAGGGGAAGGGTGACGAGGGCGGAGATGGTGAGAATGAAGTAAGGAAAGAATTGACCCTGATCCTTTGTCAGCACCTCATTATTTCCAGAGAAGCAGGACCAGGGACCTGCTCGTCGTAGTTGTAATCTGTTGACATGCTGAAGACTTGGGCGCCCTTAGGCGCAAGCTTTGCTGTGCTGATGCCAGGATACTTATGATGAGTGCGGGAGACTCAGGCTCCAAATTAGGGGGGAGAGAGTTGAAGAAGGGACGTAGTCATGCGGTAACAAGGAAGAGTGTGGGTGTGGGTGTGGGTGTGGGTGTGGGTATGAGTGATGGGTGTGGGTGATGGGTAGGGAGGCCCAATGGGAAATATGATACTCGTACTCTTTGTCCTTGAGGCCACTGAGCCACTTTATCCAGCCCATAATCTTAAAGTATTCCGGGCCGACTTTTATACTTTAGACTTTCGGGCTAACCTTCAGCCTCAAGGGAAGGAAGGTACCTTACAGTACTGTATATCGTATCAAGTAAAGTATACCTAGGCGTAAAGCAGAACATGGCCCCCTCGGCAAAAATGTCACGCTCTCCTTTGACTCTCTTTACTGTCAAGTAAATGTACTGTCTTGTTGATTTGTACGCAACCGCCGCGTGGAGCGTTACAGCTACTCGTCATCTACCCATAGCATACATGAGCACGTTTGCCTTCACAGCATCTCACGAATTGCGGAGAGGGTAAGTTGGAAAAAAGCTTCGAGATACCTTCACCGGTCAAAGCTCTCTGACCTAACTCCGCGATTGTCATCTGCTAGTGCTGCTGCCACTTGCTTGCTTCTCTTTGCACTTGACTTAAGATTGTAGGTAAGCAAGCAAAAGTAATTAACGTATAATTAATTATATTATTTACTTTGCTAGGTCCTTTTTCATTTACCCCTTTCCACCTTTTCCTCTCTCACCGCAGGTGCCATTAGAACTACCGCGCAAATGGGTATATACACCCAGGAATCGATTTGTCCAAAAACATTACACTGTGTAAGAAGTATCGACTCCAAGCGATATCGACTGGCCGAGATCATACATCATGTCTTCATCAAGGAGTGTGATAGTCGTAAAAGGAGTGCGAGGCGCATAGAATAACCATCTTTCTGTATCCAAGATACAAGCCATTCGCTGGCCTCTTAGACCAGCGCCATGAACGCAACCAAGCCAGCCAAAGCGGCCACTGCAGGCTTGTTGGTGGGCGCTGCACCCTTGAAAGCGAGCGGTGACGTGGAAGTTGGGGTGGACGTTTGTACGGGGTATTCGGGTTGACCCTCAGTTGCTTCAGTGATAAGCGGAGCGCTTGGTACTGTGGTACTGGCGGGCGTAACTTCCGGCGTACTCTCAAATTCTGGTGTCTTGGAGGTCGCCTCAACCTCCGGGGTGATCGTTCCTGTTTCCGTCTCCTTCTCCGGTGTGGTCATGACTACGGGCGTTGGAGAAGCTGGCGTCTTAATCTCGGTTTCAGTCTCCTTTTCCGGGGGTAGAGTACTGAGTATCGTAGTTGGGGTCTCGAAGATGGTGGTTTCGATCATAATTGGAGTCGGAGCTGGGGTCTGAACCTCGGTTTCAGTCTCCGTTTCTGGGGGTGGAGTACTGAACACCGTAGTTGAGGTCTCGAAGATAGTGGTTTCGATCATGATCTGAGTCGGAACTAGGGTCTCAACCTCGTTTTCAGTCTCCTTTACAGGTGTGGCTACGAGAATGGGTAAGGTTGTGGTTATTGGAAATGTAGATATCGAACTGGTCGTGATGGTGAAGGTCTGCGTGATAGGTACGGTTTTAGGCGTCTCGCTGATTGTGACAACAGTGCTGGTTACTACGTAATTCGACGAGTTAGTTTCGAAGTCTTCTTGCGTTCCAAATCACACATACCTGGGCAAGAGGTGGTCGTGTAGGTTATCAGTTTCGTGGTGGAAACGACCGTCTCGACTGACTTGGTGACGACAGGCGTAATGGGGACGGGGATCGTAGTAACGCTAGTTAGTACGGTGGTCTTTGTAAGGGTGACAGGCACTGTCGAGGTTGTAGATTCTTTCGTGATGACGGTTGAAGTCACCGGACAAGTCGTGGTACTGTTGAGTTTGATTAGCATTTACTTCAAGTTACTAAGCAAAGGTTGAATCGCGCTAGAAATTCACACTCACGTTATGTACACTGTGCTCGTTGTGAAGCTGGTCGACTCGGTTGATTTGGTGACGATGGGTTTCGTCTTGACAACAATCTCCGTGGTATTAGTCACTTGTTTCGGAAGTGTCATAATGCTGGTGAGTACTGTGGTTTTCGTGAGGGTCATTGGCACAGTGGTGATTGACGATTTAGACGTCACGACGGTGGATGTCACTGGGCAAGTGGTACTCCTACATAATATCAACGTCAGCGCTTCTGTTGGATTTTTGATCAATTACGAATCGCTCCGGAAAAGCTCACGTTATGTATCTCGTTGTAAGGCTTGTGGTCCCTGTGGTTTTAGTCTTGGTCACCGGGACCCTCGTGATGCTCGTTATGACGGTAGTCTTCGTTTCAGTAACGGGGACAGTCTCCGTTGTGGAACCAGTCGTAATGATGGTCGACGTGACTGCCCGATTCGTGTTAGTCGAAAACTTTCCCTGAGTGCGTAGTAAAGCTCACCTGGGCACGTCGTAGTGGTGATAAAAATGGTGCTCGTGGTATAGCTGATGGTCACGGCACTGGGTGACGTAGGAATCGTCTCGGTCTTGGTTTTAAAAATGGTGGTCTGCCCCGTTTTTAGCTCCTTCCCTGTTCCACTTCCCAAGAGATACACACATTTGAGTAGATTGGAGTCTCGCGAGGTAGAGAGACGGAGGGGACCACCACAGTGGTTCCATTGGATGGCTTCAGTGGAGGGGGTGTAACCGATGGTGGAGGTAGGGGAACAGTCCCGATCGAGGTTGTCTTCTTTGGTGGTGGTGGTCGTGGTGGCGGAGCAGTCCCGATCGAGGCTGTCTTCTTTGGTGGTGGTGGCGTGGCAGTTCTATAGCAGCCTCCCTTGCAACTGGTGACTACAATGGTGGAGGTAGTTAGGGTTGTGTGATAGGCGCTTCCGGAACTGATCGTAAGAGGGCACGTGGTGACGGTGGTGTAAGTGGTCAATGTCTCGGTCTCGGGATAGGAGCTATCATATGTTAACATCGAGGGTGTCGATGATGTCAGGTACGAACACACGTAGAGGAATTCCAACCTGGAAACCACCGATTCTCCAAGCCGTTGGCGGCGACAGTAGCGGCGACAACGGTAGACAAAGTGAGAAAGGACTTCATTATGGCGAAGCGCTGCACAAGTGGTAGGAGTGTGGAAACGCAGGAAGAAAAGGTGGATCTTGTTCAGAGGAACAAAACGAGAGAAAGAAGAAGAAGAACCGTAGCGAGCGAGTCCTTGCTACCTAAAGCGAGTGTAAATCAGGTTACAAGAGAAAGGAAAAGAGGCGGGCAGAGGCAAGATGATAAAGGCATCCCAGTTGCTTTGGTCTACAAGCACTGCAGATGGATCGTCCCCATCTATTCAAGCAAACGATCACGTCAGACGGATATGACCAGATCCTATCGTGTGGCTTCGTATCTGCCAGCTCATGCATGTCATGGCCTTGCTAGTGGTATACCGTCCTGGATTGGCGTCTTGGAGGCTCGTGGAAATTATTGTACGATATTTTTTTTGTCTCTCTCTCGGAACTAGCCTCAGTATCCTTTTCTGCAAGATGCCGCTAAAAAACGATTGGCGTCGACATTAAAAGCAGGCTGCAGGTCGAGAAGGCCATGCCAAGGGTGGAAGAAAGCTAGTGGCAGGTAAGCGAGCATCTCAGCATCTGCGGCCCTAACGACGCACATATAAGGGAACCATGAATTCGCAAGCCCGCGACGGATGAGTAGGAGTTCCTATTTTTCCATTTAGCATCTGCTCATTGCATGAATTACTAAAGCGGTGAGCATATGCGAGCAGAGATATCGTTGTGCCCGTTATTTGCCTTGGCAGTAGTATGCGCAGATGTAGAGAGATGGTCCTTCCAGCTTGTTTCCCAGGTCAGTTGGAAATAGTAGGACCGCAAGGGCGATTACCTTAGCTCAGAAGACAACCACGGAAATCGGAGATGTCCAGGCAAGGATATCGAGGGTGTGAAGCTTTCCCATGTGCTGTGGCTCTTAGCGACCGAGGACGGGGTTCTTTACCACTCGAACACGCCTTTTGGCTGCTTCTACACATTGGTCGCCAACATTTTTGGGTCTGATGCATGAATGTGTACTATACGACTGGGAAGAGAAGTGCCGCTTTTTCTGACAAATGTCTTGCCTGTGTGCTAATGAGAGGGAGGTAAGAAGAATAATGTGTGGAGCGCATGGGCAAGGGATGGGCAAAGGATGGGCAAAGGATGGGCAGTCTTCCGCACTCACCGGCTGAAAAGAGTGGTGGTTGACAACATGGACAGAGTATACCTAGAAAGAAAAACGTGATGGCGGGGCAAGCTAAAGTACCCCGCCATCTCCTATCTACAGTTAGCCTCGTAGAGCAGCGATCGACAAGCCCCACATTCCTTCCCGTCAGTGCACCACCAAGGAAGAAGGAAGACATTCGAAATATAGCAACAACGAAAAAACAAAGCATGGGCTTTCTTTTTGGTCTTTTAAAATTACCTTTGTAGCTTGTCAACAATCCACGATGATTTCATATCTCAACATCCTGTTCATCGTAGGCAGTAACTATGGATGTAGCAATGCAGTAGTGGGGCCCTTAAGTGGTTTCCTAGCATATGTCCTCAGGTCTTGGTGGATCTTGTGTCTGACATGCATGAGCCAGACCGCTCCCCCCCCTTGCTCCGAGCCGGTGCAGGATATAAGGGAATAAACCTGCGGGCATATAATGTGTCTGCTTTCCATCATTTTGGCTACATTTGAATCCTAAAACATGGCCCTCACCGCCAGAAAAAGTTGGGAGGACCAATGATGAGGACAACAACATGTCCGCAACACATAAGTATAACTTGGCTGCCAACCTTCGAACCCAGCCGAGTCATCGCGCTTGGACGTTGTTCTTGAGCTGTGCCTCGTATCCTTGTCGGCTATGATATGTAGCTAGTCAGTAGCGCTCACGTAGCGATTTCGCCATTGATACTCCGTATTCGAAATCATGTCAATAATAGAACACTCCATCTCAGTCGTCGCTCTCGTCGCTTCCACTGTGCCAGCCATTCTCGTATGCTTCGCTGATCTGGCCAAGGCCGTTAGAAAGTGTCTCGCGCTCGTCAAGATTTGCCATCCTGCTGACCACCCTTTGGAGAGCTTTGACTCGGTTAGAGATCCCCGATGTGGTTGAAAGCGAGGTGTGAACCGCAACTTGGGTGAGACCCGGCGAGAACGACAAGATTGGCGGGAAGCTATCGAGGATTGGACACTCAAGCGAGGAGTGATACCTGCACGGGATTAGTTGCATAAGGAAATGTCCTCCGCAGTGGCAGAATCCTTGACAATGTTGGCGTCACGAACCTTTCGATGACTGGCAGACCAGCAAATCGCCTTCGTTTTCGTGCGTAAGTGATCTCGCCTTCCTCCGCTTCTTCATCTCTGGCTGCTTCAACCTTTGTCCTCGTAGTTTCCACGACACCAAAGACATGGTCCGATACATCGTGCTGAGTAGCAAACGGAGATGGGGATCGAGCGTTACAACACGAAAGGTCCATGTCCAGTCTTGGCTCAGCGAGCTTCAATCCGTCCTCTTCGACCAGAGTGCCGTTATTTGCTGATGGCGCTCTATCATCAGTAGTCCCATTGGTGGTTGCAATTACGAGCGGCGCGGTTTCGGGATCGAGCATGCTGCACCGCAGCTGGGCAATCCGGTGATTCCCATGAACATTCAACGCTCCCTCCAGGTTATCAAGAAACCCGCGCTTCTGGGTGTCATGCCTTAGTCTTGTCGGCAGTGTAATACTTTCCAATGCAGCCGAGAGGAGTGCTGAGGTATGCCATTGCGAAGTCCGGTCAAAGTGTACATACTGTGGGAGTTGTGTCGATGGTATTGATAATGGAATGTACATAGATGCATGCGTCGACATCTCGCTGATCATTCTCGCGGCATTGACGGTCCTTAGCAGTTGCTTGGCCTTCTCATCGCAGTCAACAAGTGTTACATCAATGCGGGACGACAGGACCGACTTTCTGCCCTTTGCCCTGCTCTTCTTCAAACCCCCATGTCCATATCGACACCTTCCCGAACTCGTCTCTCAAGCTCTCGACGTATTTGGCTGCAAAGGCGCTCCATGCATCATCTCCACCTGTAAATACCTGGATGCCCTGCATCTGATCGCACTCCTCAGCCCAGACTCTCACGTCTCGATCTAGCAAGTCCACGTCCCTATCCATGCTCGCGAAAAGTTCTTCACCACTTTCCCATTTCTCGAATGGCATAAGTGTGGAACCTAGCTCGTAATCGTTGATTTGCACTATTGATCGCGGATGGTAGAATACGCGATTGAAATCTGACCAGTATCTTACGGTCTCGGTACTTAATTTCTGTGCACTAGGAACGCCTTCGTCGAGGCTTCGTTGGAACTCAGATTGCTCAATGCCAGGATCTTGATGCAAAACAACATTGCCATCCCTATTCTACCACAATTCTTGTCAGTATAGTAGTCTCTACTCACGCTTCTGCACATGAACACCGTTTCTTACCAAACGCCTTTCCCTTGTTCAACCCCTCCATCTCCGCTGATCTGCTGGTCATACAAGCCCCCCATTTCCTTAAACCCCCAAAGCCGCCCTTAAGATCATAAATCAAGGTCCTTGGCGTGTATGTCTCCTCTCCCCTTGCTCCGATACCAGGACGGAAATGTACATCATGGTCAACAGGGGAAGCTTGAGTGCTGTCATACGTAAAGTAGGATTCCTACCAAGAAGAAAGGGGAAGTGCAAGTTAGATGATGTTGCTGCAGAGTTGGCGTTGAGGGCCAGGAGCGGGAAGATACCTGTGTGTTCCAGAAATGAGTGGCGACGTAGTTCGCACGGTGGCCAAGCTGGATCGTCAGGATCTCATGCATAGTTGGGGAAAATTGGGCATCATATCAGAAACATCTGAATATTGGATTGATGGCGAAGTCAGAGAATCGTGACTTTCTACAGAATACTGACTAGCCACTGTATGCACCCCACGACCGCTTGCGGTATTAATAGCGGCACTACTCTACTCGTTATTTTCTGAAGTTAATATTCCATGATCATAACATCTCACTCTCAGCATGTCAACAGCCAAACGACGTAGAGGGCACTCGCTTCATCTTGAACTTCCCAATCGCGATGCAGAAGAACTGCCACCGGTTGCCGCCGTTTTCCTTATTCTTTTCGACGTCAAGGCAGGGTAGGCTTCTGAGAACTCCATAGTTGCTCGGACAAGGGCTTAAGGAATACTAGTTACACGATAGCATGGAAGCAGTCGATGCCTGGGTGTATGCCTACACCCTTCCAGCCCTGAGACTGTGCTGACTGCTACGGTAGTAGAACTCAACGAGAGCGTGGAATACAAATCCCTCCCTTCTGGGCTACACAATGTCCGAGAAGATCTCATGTACGCTGTCTACTCGTACACTATCATTGCTACAATAAATTGATCAAATGCAAGATACTTCGTCCACGACAACGGCTATGCTGGCATCAGTGCTTTCCTCAACGAGCCCGCCGAGGAGGCGGATCGAAATGCGCTCATGCTGGCTGTAGGAGCACTGGTACCATTGAGCTATGGTAGGCTTGGGAAAAGCTGGAAACACGCCTCGGGATTGAAAGAATTGGCGAAGTGAGTGGGTGTCCATTTGTACTCTTGAATGGTTGCTGACATGGCCAGGACCCTCGTCCAAGATCCTACGAAGACCCGTACGTTATACCCTCCGAGGCAATCTCTCCCCATTGATGCTGTCCTATAAGTCGTCAGACGTGTCTAAAGAGTTCTCTGCTCCTAAGACATGTCTCGCGACTCAGAATCCCTCCCCAAAAAGTAATGCTGACTCCGGCACCATCAAGAGCCACTGAAAGATTTTTGGCTGGCACACAAGCTTCCAACTGAGGAAGACTCCCAGAAGGAAGCAGCAGAATCACCTTCGGACGGACAAGCAAAGCGAAGACAAAGTCAAGGCTCGCCCAACGGCAAAACGCGCAATCGCCATCGTGCTGTCTCAACAGCGTCTGCTCTTGCCCCGCCAGGGCAATCACTGTCGTCTCATCATCCAGCTCTTTCACTGCCTGTGTTACTAGACACTTTCGGGCCCCCTGATATTTCCTTTGTACAAGGCGGCGCTGTTACGGAAAAGAATACTGTTTGTGGGCCAAGCGCCTGTTGAACTGGCTTGTAATTTTGGTAAGTAAAGTTCTCGAATTACCGTTACTTTGGCTGAAATGTGTCTTCAGTGTACGACATCTCAGTTGTTTCCTGTATCCCATCCTCTGTCTCTGACCTCCTCCCCACTCGAACCTCTACCCACTCGCCTGCGGCCACTTTTCGCAGCAGGTGTCCACGACATGGCAACCCTAGCTCAAGGCTCCCGAGACATCAATCCGAGCTCCGAAGTCACTGATGAGGGCATGGGATATGGGTGGGTGGCCTGTACCACAGATGATATCCTCTCTCACAAAGACCACCTTTTCGATACCCTTGTCACTATTCCGCCATCCTACTCGAAACAAGCTAAAGAGAAAATTTGGCCGCGCGTTGAAGTCAAGAAGGGGACAGAGATCAAAGCCACACAGCGGGATCTGCGTCGGTACCGTACACTTCGCCGAGAGCTTCGCCGCTTTCCCAGCGGCCACTCTCCGCACGCATCCAAGTATTCAAGCACGGAGCAGACTTCTGACCTCCCCTTCGAAAATGCTCAAGAGACCTACGACGATGCTTCCTCTACTCTTGACACTCAACTCGCCGAACCGCAATCCTGGTCCGCGCTTGCGTACTCCAGTTTTATGTGGTGGGCTTCGGCTGGCGAGAAACGCACAGACCTGGACGAAGAAGCAGATCACGATGCTGCTTTGCTACGCCATTTCGATAATTACCGCGGTGATTCACCCGATCGACCACGGTCAGCAAGGAAGTCGCCCGGCAGATCTCCCGGCGTGGAGGGCATGGACACATCCCCAGCAGGATTGGAAATGACGATTATTGGTTACTTTCACCGACTGACTATCTTGATACTCAAGACACTGTCGGACATCATCGATGCTTCCGATTACTCAGATGAGGATACGGATGATGTTGGAAATGCAGACGAAGATGGAAATGGCGGGCAGAAGAGACGGAAATGTACCAGCAAAGATCTAGAAGACGCGGATGCAGTATATGTGAGCAGTGAAGATATGAGCCGTATGGGTCTTGATATATGGAGCGGAGCGATAGACACTTCGTGCGGGGAGCTGGTGGCTCTTTACTGGGGTAGGAAGACCGACGTCAGGGGGCGGAAGAGTT
>NW_023501179.1:0-41055 GCF_014066305.1 Letharia columbiana | reverse complement strand
TTTTAGAGCGACGATCTAATACTTAGAGTATATTATATATAGATTAAAGATAATATAATAGTAATAGAATAAGAGCTCGTATTATAAATAATTATTACTAAGTTATAATATTAATTATATATATTAGAATTCGCTAATATATATAAGAGTATTAATATACTATTTATTATTATCTCTCTAAAAACTATTATAATTAAATCGCTAGTATCGATAAGAAGATCGAAATCTATAAGTAGATAAATACTTATCTTTCTCTTATTCTCTCATATTCTATTTAAATCTAACTTCTAAGACTACTTATATTCGCCTCTATTTCGCCTATTCGTATATTATAAATATTATCGAGTATATTATAACGATTATAGATAAGAAGAGACGTATTTTCGCTATCTTCTTAGCTATCTATAAGCGTATCTCTATTAATAGCGAGATCTTTTCTAATAAGAATATTATAATTCTATAGATTATATCTAAAAGACTTATTAGTAACTTAGCTAAAAAAACTTAATTCTAAGAATATCTACGCTTAATAGCTAAGTATCTCTATTTAAATCTAAATACTTACTCGTAAAGTCTTCGTAGAGACTACTATTAAAAGAATTAATCTTATATATAAGAATTTACTATAGTAACTAGTTATAGCGTTAAAACTTATAGTCTTTCTAGAATTATAGTAAAAGTTATCGCTAAGAATCTATACTATAAGACCTCTCTTACTCGTTAAGATATAACGTTTTATTTAAATATTTATATCGTAAAATAAAAGAAATATCGATAATATACTTATTAGTTAGATATTTACTATATTAAAATCTATACTAAGTCGAGTAATTACGAGTATAGTCGATAGTTATATTAATATAAACGAGAGACTATTAAAGAGAGACTATTCGAAGATAAGTTATTCATATTTCATGGCATTGTTATCTTTCTATCACCCTTCACCGATCTTTCTAGTTAGCTCTATTACTCTATCGTTCTTCGCTTCTCTTATCTTTTTAATATTACTTTCTATCTTTCTATAGCTAGTCGTAACTAACCTTTATAGATTAATCTTAGTCGTCTTTATCTAATACTCTAGAATTTTTCTAGTAAGCGTCGTATCGATATCGTTAATTATATTCTTTCTATACTCTTTTTTTACTTTTTTATTACTATAGTCGTTAACTTTTATAGCGTTATTATTCTCGTTTTTAGATTCGCTCTCGAATATCGAGTAGTAGACTTCGTTTACTCTATTTAATTACTTCTTTTAACTTATAATTACTTTAATCTTAATAAATATATTATTAACTTTAATCTACTTACCTCTATTTATATAATTATTTAAATATATTATTATCTTTATATATATATCATTTATCTCTACTTCTTCTTTAATAGTTTTAGTTTTTATACTAACTTATTTATCTAATAATTTACTTTTTTTAAAGAGTTTAAACTTTTATATTAGATTTTATATATTACGAAAGCTATAATAGCGTATTATTTTAAAGATAGATATTTCTTAATTAAAAGAGATAATAGCGTATTTAATTATATTAGCGTTATATTTATAAATAGTTTTAAAAGCGCTAGAGAAATTAAGAGTAAGTTAATTTTAAAGTATATAATAAAGATAATTCTCTAAGATATTAGCTTTAAAAGTCTATTTTTAATAATATTTTAGAAAGAGAAAGAAGAAGAGCGTAGAATTAAGAAAGGCTATTTAAGAGATAGAAGTATAAGATAAAGTAGAAAAACTAATTCCGCGAGTATTAGTTAGTATTAAGACTTCGCGAGCTATAATAATATAATTAATATTATAAACTAATTAAATTAAAGAAGTAATAAATAAAAGTTATTAATAGATATCTATAAGCTCTTCGCGAGAAGCCTCGAGCTTTTTATCGAAATAAGATATTATTAAAATATACTATATCTAGTTAAGGCGTATATTAAAATATTATAAAAGAATAATTTTAAGAAGAGTACTTATAAGAGCTTAAGGGGATTTTAAATATAAGAGATATAAAAGAATATATAAATAAGTCTTTTCGATATAGTAGATCTAGTTAGAATATAATATACTAAGAAAAGATTTATTAAATATTATAATTAAGAAACTAGCGTCGTTAGAAGCTATTTAAGAAATAAATTTTTATAGAGATTTAATTACTTTATCTATTTTTAAGACTAAACTTACTTTTTATATAGTATTTATATTAATAATTTAAAAGAAGCTATTATTATATTTCTCTCTATTTATTAATTCTTATAATCTAGTTAATAGTTAATTAATTATCTATTTTACTTCTATTTCGAAAACTCTATAACGAGCGTATTCTTAATATATTACTTAGCTCTATAACTAGCGGGCCTTAACGAAGATATTCTCTACTATATTATATCTCCTTTCTATCTATATAGTTCGATAGCCTTATTATCCTCGTTCTATCTCACTTATACTAATATTACATCTATACTAGTTCTAACATTATAATAAGACTCCTTTATACCCCTCCCCTCCGGCGAAGAAAATTGACGGGTATTTTCACTTTCTGCTCGGAGCAAGCGACCGAGCCTGATAAAGAAAACGCTAGGTATTTCTATCATGCAGGAGCCTCACCACACATTTAAATCATTAGATCCTACATCATTCGAAAGAACCTACATTAAATAACCTACACCATCAACGGTAGCCCAGTCCATCAAAAAACGAGTCCCCTACATCGAATACAAGAAATCCTTCTCCGCTCCGTTCCCCGCAAAAAGTCTATCACCGGCTAACACAACCCCGGCGGACTTCCTACCATTCGAAAGGATACTATTTAGAGTACTCATAGTCTTTATGGCGACTTAATTGATCAAGAAACGGAAGAAACAACACTATTTCGAGCGTCACAGTTAAATTTCGACTCTCAACACAGAGATCTGCCAAATTTCTCAACTCGCAGACGCCTTCACAGTACCAGAATTTCAGAGATCTCTCCGCTCCACTCCGTTCTTACCTACATTCAACAAATCATGAATTCTTCAAATCCACCTACATCAACACCAAGATACCTCCCTCCACATCGCCGATCACCTACATACCGTGGCGAACCCTACCTTACATACGACGACCTACATAGAAGATACTCACCTCCCAACTCGCCGTCACTCTATATGCTATAGGTGCAGCGTTCTCTATCTGCTAAGGACCTTTACCAGCGATATCATAAAACATCAAGTTATTCGGAGGAGATACAGGCCCAAAACCCGGCTGGTATCTCAGCTTCTTCTCCTTTGTAGGAGATACTAGGACAGCAAGAAGAGATACAAGGCCAAAACTCGGCTGGCATCTCTGCCTTTCCACCCCCCTCCCCACCTCCACCTATATTACGAGATTTCGAAGCACTTAGAGAAAATCGAAATCGACCGATCTCATCACAAATCAGACAGCCACTCAGTCCGAGACTACTAGATTCACCTATCTTCATAGACACTAATTTAGTACCATTTGATAATTAGAAAATAAGAATCTAAGATAAGCTTATCTATAATAGCGATCATTTCCTTATTAATACTTTCAAAATTATCTACGTTATAGCGAGACTTAGAGGGGAGGCTAGTTACTATATATCTATTAGACGACGATATCGCTTATATTCTATAATCGATATTCTTTTAAATTATCTAAGTGATATATATAAAGTATTATTATTTATTATTTAATAGACGTATTAGCGTATTTATAGTAGAATAAGTTAAGAAAGTTAATTCTTTCTTAAATTCTATAAAGACTTTATAATATACGTCGAATATAAAAGTAATTTCAAAGATACTAATAATATTATACGTAATTTACGAGAGAAATTAGAGCTTCGTTTATATAACGCACTTACTATATATAAAAAGAATTAGATTATATCTTAGCTAAAGAAGTATATTATAAGAAAATAGCTTAATTATTAATAATTTATAGAGGAACTAGTCGAAAAGAAAGTAAAGAGATTTATAGAATAATATATAAAAGTAAAGATCGAGGTCGATATTAAAAAAGAAAAATACTTAATTATAATTCGTCTTAACGTAAGTAATAATAAGAATTTAGATATCGATAAGATATATAAACGTAAGTATAAAAATTAGACTAATATATAGAAGTATAATAAATACTTTCGCTCTAATATAAATATCGACGAAGTATTTAAACTTAATTATTAAGGCTATCTATAATTAAAGACGTAGTACTCGTAAATGTAATCGAAATCAGACTCGGAAATACCTCGAATATAGTATTTTTAAACGAATTAAAATTATTCGATATTAGAATAACCTTATTTTTTTATATTCGTAAATCGATTTCTTAGACTTATATTACTTAATAATAGTCTTATATTAAACTTATTAAGCGGGCTTCCCCTATTATTATATACTAAAGATTCTTCGAAGCTATAGTACGTTATCTATAGATCTTACTATCGTCGTCGATAGCCTCGATCGATATTAGCTATATAACATTTTATAGAGAAACTTATATTAAAGTTATTTAATATTAGATTTAAAGTCTTAGCGTCTATAACTTAGTTCGACTCGAGAGTAATTAACTAATTAGATTATATTATTTTATAAATCTCCTTACGATTATAAAAATGAGTATTAAAATGGCTATCCGATATCAGACTCGGTTTTCGATCGCTATTTATTTAATTCTTTATAAATCTTCGTTAAATTAAGGGCCCTTAACGCTATAATATAGTACTATCGACGATACGCTAGCGAAATCTTCTATTACTATCGTCGCCGCCGTCGAAGAAACTTACTAATTTAATCTAATATAGTATATTAGAAGTTCTTATTTTTTGATTATAATTTTAGTAAGTAACTAGATTATAATATATACGTGATTTTTTCGAAAAAATCGTAGTAAGAAAGCTAAAGAAGGGCTTAAAGATTATTATTAATACGTAGATAAGATATAGTCTATATCTTTAAAATCTCTAATAAATCTTCTTTAATTAAGGCCTATAGAAACTATAAATATTTAAAGATATAAGATAAGTAATAGATCTATATCTTCGATCTATTAGCTATGAAAGTTATAACTATTTAAGAGAAGAAAGTACTATTACGAGCGTATTCTTAATATACTACTTAGCCCTATAACTAGCGAGCCTTAACGAAGATATCTTCTATTATATTATATCTTCTTTCTATCTATATAGTTCGATAGTCTTATTATTCTTATTCTATCTTATTTATATTAATATCGCATCTATACTAGTTCTAATAAACTCTATAGATAATTACTAAGCTTACTCGCATTTATAAATTAACGCTAGCGATAAAAAGTCTTCTTTTAAGCGTATTTAATTTATACATACTACGAAATATAGAAAGATTAAAAGATAATTACGAGTTTAATATATTAAATACTTTTAAATAAGATTAAAGCGATATTAATATAGCTTCTATAGAGATAACGTATTCTAAATAGATTAAATAGTCTATTAAAGATATCTAAGTAGACGAAGTAAATTTCTTATATAGCTTATCTTTTATTATTACTTAATAAGTCTATAACCCTTTTATTAGCGAGAGAAAAGAAAAGATAAAAGAATAATATATATTAATCTCTTTAGATATTTATTTCGATAGCGTTTTAATAGACTTAATATATATAACATTTAAAGAGATAAAGTTATTAAGGTTATCGACTAATAATATTACGAATATACTATCTTTTCTTTAACTAGCGAATAGATAATAGCGATGAAGATATTCTATAATAAAAATATTTGTAATTAAATCGTATCGTAGTAAATATCGAGGTTTAACCGGAGTGGCAAATATCGCGTTACATCCTTTTTCCTCAGACGTCTTCTCAAACTCCATATAGCTAGCCCCCGATTTTAGCGAAAGGTTCAAGTTTAGTTTAAAGGAGACTGGAGGAGACGAAAATTTTGCGCTAAAGGATAACTTACCAAATCATACCTCAGATAAATAGCATCCTACCAATTCATACAGGAAGGGGTATGAATCTGTAAGTAGGTATGATTCGGTAAGGATTCGTTTATTTGGGGTATGAATTAGTAAATTGCCCCTTGTTGCATTATTGAAAGACATTGGCAGTCCTTGACATGTGCGACGACTTCTGGAACCCGCGTGGGTATCAAACTATCAATCGTTCTATACTCGCTTATATTCACTTCAACGGAAGGAGAAAAAATACAGGATAAGTAACGTTAAATTCGATAACCTTATCCACACTTCGCAGCGCCTCCAACGCTCGCAACGGGGGCCGGCTTGACTAGTGCCGATGGTGCTACTGCTTGAAAGCTTCGTGACGCTGCTAGAACCCGGCGAGGGTCCCTCAGTGGTGCAGCTGGTGCCCGAGCCGACGCCGGAGCCGACGTCACTATCAATAGAGCCAGGTCATTGCAAATACACGGGCTTATACCAGGCAAACCACTCGAGTCGGAGGAGGATGCGACACCGCTCGAAGTAGCGAAAGATGCATTCGCTGTGATCGTTCCCTCTAGGGAGGTCTCCAGCCCGCGGGTGCTTGCATCATCACGCCGTGGTCGGCTCTACCTAGATGCGGATCGAGCCACCAGCCGAGACTCTCGTACCGGGCAAGAAGTCCCAGGTACGCGTATGTATCCGCGTTGGTCAGCCTCTTGAAAGTGCTCAACTGCATGATCTTTGCCCAGCCGTAGGCTGTCGAGCCATCTCGGAGTATCTCATCGTCGAGCTCCAAATCGATCCAATGCGTGCTTTCGTGGTACAAGCCCGCCGATACAATCATTCCATATTGTGGTCTGTATAGAGCTAAGGGAGACTGGCGACGGGGGCGATTAAGAGTGGCGGTCAAGGAGGATGCAATCGTCGGGTAATAAGGGGTATCTTCGACAAGTACGCAGTCACAGATCTAGATTTACACTGTTAGAAGTCCCACCGTTTGCTTGGGTCAGATGGCTTACAGTTATTGTTGACCGCGTCGGCTGTAGTATCCCTACGGGAGGTAACCGGTTACCGTACAGGAAGGGTGTGATGGGCTGGTTATACGTTTCCAGCTAAGTTTCCCGCCAAGTTTCCAGCTCCGTTGGTTCAGCCTTACAGCCTAACGTTATAGGGCTTCTCGTAATGAAGTTGACTTGGTCGAACCATTCTTGATTTATTCCAAGCGTTCTCCCACTGTTTGGATTAGGATCGCCCCGTATGTCTGGGCGCAACTGCCATCTTTCATTCGAATAGGGCGTTGGGTTCATTGCGTCGTCATCGCAATAGAAAATCAGATTGGCCTTGGTGTCTGGATCCGCGTGAGGAGTTAGGGATGCAAGACTTGTGGTTACAACTATAGATTATAAGTACGGACTTGTGACAAACTGGATTTGGCCCTCGGTGTGCACGATGTCTCACTTACATTCGACAAAATCGTATGCTGTGATTGGCTCCTCAACTAACTGGAGGTCGTACAGTGTGTTGCTATTTGGGTCCGTGTTAAAAAGAACCTGGAAGGCGTGTTGAAAGTGTGGATCTGCCCCTCCCAGACTGATCCGATGCGAAGTAACTTGGACCGTTTGGAACCAATCGTTGACTATGTCCTGAACCTGAGGATAGCGGGTACAGGTGCCGTCTATGGCATAAGTGGGATTGTCGACCCTTTTGAAAAGGGCCTTTGTAGAATTTGCGCTTGGAACATCATTTTCTGGTACGCTCGAGACTGATTGACAGAAGCACAGGGCGAGGAAGACAATTAGCAGATACATAGTAGTATCTCAAATTATGTAGGACGATAAAAGGAAGTCGTCGCGCACTGGGGATCAGCGCAGCCTATTGACAATTCTTAGCCGTGATTGCAGACTTGAGGACAAGGTCCGACGTGGAGGCTCCGGTTGCTATGTATGGCATCCGTAGTAATTAATGGCATTCGTGATCCTGTTTCCAATACCCATCCACGAGTTTCATGACCCACGACGGGACTGCTGGTACGCCCCACGGACTAATACACATCATACTTTACAGAAGATATGCCAAATCCTGGTACAAAGATGCTACCTACGGTACTTGAACAACACGGCGAAGATTATTATTGTGTGAATCCAACACTTTTCCGAACTTCGCACTCAGATACGGGAACATTAAAGTATGAAAAGGTGGGAAGTAGGTAAGTTTGAAAACTTATTTTGTTTGTTCACGAGCGTTTCAAAAAACATGAAACAATGGTACTGTTTGTATGAAAAGGAAATGTGCACCTCGTGTTGTTCGAAAAGGTCGATAGTTTGGCATTTCCCTCCGAGGCATTTTTCGTAACGAGACTAAAAGTATGTATTTTAGTAGGATAGAAAGAGGGAAAGAGGGAAAGAGGGACGAATTAGTCGTCGTCCAGCTGTTCCCAGCTTCCCAGCATAATTCAATACCTATTATTATTGAGTACCTATGCATGTGTTTCGTAGAGTATGTAAAGTACCTAGTTGGTGGCTATTTAGAAGTACTACTACGGAGTAAATACCCGAGATACCTTACTAATAATAAGTAAGGCAGAACGCCACTCTACTATGTGTGCAGAGAATTCAGACGCTAGGCCCAATCAGGAAACACGCTAATAGGCCGAGGGGTTACCTAGGTACTTTAGGTACCTACCTAAGCGACAACTCTCCAATAGAATGTATTCCAACATCGCTGCACAATAATAATAGACAATCGCATTTCACAATCGCATTTTGTCATATTCACGGCCAAGGTCCGACCGAAATTGCCGAGGTGTTCCCGTGTCGTCGTCATGTCCGCATCTGATAGACTAGTTCCTGATGGGTTCAGGGGGTTACAGCATCTAGAAACTCATTTCCTGAGCTCCACATCAAAGGTTACAGGCATGTAGCCAACTTTGCACGGCTCGTGTCTGTGTACCATCTGGTTGTATATCTCCTTTCCCCGAAGTTTCCCTAAAAAGCTTATGAGGTAAGTTACCTATGGACGCCTCGTGAGGCTCAAAATCAAACCGGGGCTCGAGCATTTCCCTATTAGAAGCGGCCATCAGGTTGTATATCTCATTTCCCCGAAGTTTCTTTAAAAAGCTTATGAGGTAAGTTACCTATGGACGCCTCGTGAGGCTCAAAATCAAACCAGGGCTCGAGCATTTCCCTATTAGAAGCGGTCATCTGGTTGTATATCTCATTTCCCCGAAGTTTCCCTAAAAAGCTTATGAGGTAAGTTACCTATGGACGCCTCGTGAGGCTCAAAATCAAACCGGGGCTCGAGCATTTCCCTATTAGAAGCGGCCATCAAGAGCCTTCCTTGGGTTTATGTAAATCCGGATCTTTGCTACCTCATCGATGACTGTGACATCAATCTTGCAGCATATTATTTGCCCGAGTCAACCCTACGGCATCGAGAGTGTAAAAGTGAGCTGCAACATTTGGCGTACCTTCTGATATAGATCTTTGACTCACCTGGGCAAAGATGGCGACAGCAACCCGCTTTCACGTGGGTCACGCACTGTTGATAGCGCTGTGCTGTGCTTGCAAATTGTCACTGCAGCAGACGCCCACGAGTACAAGCATGCCTAATGTGCCTCGTGGCGACCTCCCCACAGTCACGATTGCAACGCCGAGTGCTTGGATCAATATCTCGGTGCGTAGTCCATCTGGTCTGATCCGGTCTAATCCGGTGGTTGACACTCACCAGGCAAGCATACCCACCAACCTCGGTACTGATAAGGTCGTCGTAACGTCAGCTTCCGTGGGCGGGCCTCCACAAATATACCTCGGCGCCAGCATAGCGGCCAGTGCCCACGCGGCCGTGCAAAGCAATTGCTCTCAAGCCAATTCGTCCGAGTGCCAATCAAGTGTAGAAAAGGCCGTCAGAACTGATAATGCCCTTGCGGCAAGAGTCGCGCCTTTGGCCATTGCTGTCCTTGCTCTGGCAGCGCTGATCTCGGCAGTTCTGTCGTACAACAGACTAGAAGACGTAAATGCGCAACCGCAGCTTATCGATCTCCAGCCAGAAGGTTACTCGCAGATGATCGCGGCTCAAGCATCTAGCTCCGTGGTATTTGTCACAGCAAGTGATGACCCAAGTCCGGTCACATTCTCCTTGACCACGTCGTTAGATGGGGTTACGAGTGCTACACCCTCAACGTCAAACTTGATTACGAGTGCTACAGCTACAGGGTAACAGTCCTTCTTACCGGTACGGAGATACTCTTTGCGGGCTTTATGCTGACTATGCACTAGTTCAGTGGTAATTTCCACTGCTACGACGGACGGCCCAGGATATTTTTCGGGCGATTCCTTCATAGTGGTACCCACCGTTGACGTCGCACCAATGAAGGCCATCTTGACAGCGACACAAAGCGGTGCTACTTGCTTGGCCGTTCATAAAACGGTTGAGCATCGCAGATCGGTCGATTCGTTGATTAGCTGGGACAGCGCGGTTGGTGATGCCGTGAAGATGCTTCCAGAGGTGGCTCCTGGTGGGGAGCTCCAGTTGCTACGTACTGCTCAAAGCCTCCAACTGGGGCCGTTTGTTCCAGCGCTGCTACAAGCAGCACAGCAGGTAGTGGCTGCCGGGCGACTAATAACCAGCTTGCTTCTGAGTGGCACGGGCTTGATCGCTGTCGCAACGATTGTACTAATCATTGCAGCTGTGGTTCAGAACTGCTTGGTAGCGGACGGAAACGCCTTCTTGATACCACAAGAGGCCTTTTCGACTACCCAAACATCTTCCCAGTTGGCCTCATCCGGAGCTAGCTGTCCTCCTGCAACATTACAACCAGACTGCGTGAAGTAAGTCTTACTTGTTGCGAAAACCCAGTGGTGTCCTGACAGTGGTGTAGTTGTGGTGGCAATGCTGGTTCCTCCAGTTGCTCGGGCATACAGTCAAGGTCTTATCTCTGGCAAGATTGTCCCTGCTATGATGTTTCGGTGTTTAAATACCCCCCCGACTATCAGAATGTACTTCCGGCACCAGCGTAAGTGCAGCATGTCCTTCAGAACCAACACCGAAGATATTGGTGTCTGGGTCGCTTTTGTCTCCACGTCTCTAACAAGCCGCTTAGTGAACCATCGGCGACAGGGCAGGCTGGTTCCGTTCAACTCGTCTGCGAAACTACCACTGGCAGCCCTACGACTGAAGATGTCACCCAAGTCATCGAAAATCTGAAAGACCTGGGTTACAGCAAAGAGTGCGTCCAACACAATCCAGTTGGCAGTGAGTGCACTACCATGATCTCCTACGGCTCGGCGAGCCTCTCCGTCTGTGGACCTTTTGCAATAACGACGTGGTGTTTGCAGGCTGCAGTATGGGCTGAGGACATCCAAGATGAATGTCTCAATGGTGGGAGGGTCGGCGGGCGACGCACTACAATTGGCGCTGGCACGATTGAGGTGATCCATTCCTCCTAAGATGGATCTGGAAGTGTGCGGGGAGGTCGAGTAGTCTAGTTCAAGTTGGAAGTCATGATGTTAATCGTATAATAAACGCTGGATCATGCTTCCATGCATTGCATTGAAACGTTAATGGAGTTATCGAGGGATGTTTCGTCGTAAAGCGGACGTCTGGTTTCAACGTGAACGACTGTAGGTAGATGATTGCAATGATGTACAAAATGCAAGTTCGACAGATTCTTTGAAGATACTGTGGTTGACTCCAACTTTTCCATACCGTCAACTCGACGAATACTTCATGGACTTTGTAGATGATTCTAAGCTGTCGATGGGGTGGTTGAGAGAAAGCGTTGAGGCATGCCGGAATTGGGTCCATATGGACTGTTCCATATGTGTAGGGAATAGATGTTGACAGAAATTTTCTCACTCTTTTCCATTACCTCTTTTGGTCATTGGTCCACTTACTAGAATAGATATCCTATTGGAAGTGCCGAACAAGCTAGAATTGAGATTCCCCTGAAGGTCCAAGCTCTCGTGTATGTACTCATGATTGTCATTCATCGCCAAGACATGATAGCCACAAAGACAGTAAAAGGCTGGGAACACCTGGGCAGTTCACCGCGATCGTCTAGAGCGCACATCCATCTTCAATCCTCATAGCTCAGGCGAAATTATTCTGATATCAGTGTCTCTGACTTTAGTCTCTTTCATAGTAAAATCACCTGTGTCAACTCGATTGCCCCACTCATAATTGTCCTGAGCACTGGCACAACTCCATACCTTCCCTTTTCCGACATATCATAATCTATGGCCTGGCTCTGGCGAAGCTAGTGACGTGCTTGTCGAGATCGTACACGCTGTACCACTTCCGCAAGAAAGCGGTTCCGAAAATGGCGACAGGGCCGCCAGGGCGTAAAATCCCCACCTACCAAGGCGCTCATGCAAGAAGAATCTGTCGAATGGTAAAGGAATGTCCAGAAGGAGTAATATTTGGTGTGCTGACCAACATGAGATACTCATCCCGTGAGTATATATCAGCACCAATCAGTTTTACATGGCTGAGTGATCGAGCAGGCTGCATCTGAATTGCAAGCTCTTTACTCCGTAAGAGCAGATTAAATAAGGTCTTCTGATTCCTTTGGTCTCCTCAATGGGGAAGTTTTGACGGAGAGTTCAGATACGTATCGAGACGGGTCCAAATGAAGAGGGTCTATGATTGTTAGATCGTCCTCTCGGATTCCTGCCCTCCACGTGAATAAAAGTGATACAGATTTACAAAACTGTTGTCAAATATGGCGATGTCAACGTAGATGCAGGGACTTGCAAACAGATGTTTTCAAATTCAAGGTCCACGTAGAGTATTTGTCCTTGGCGCCACCAAAAAGAAGCAAGACAGGACAGGCCTTGAAAGCTAGTGTCATCACTCAGTAGTAATAGATACCATCCTTGCCAAACTTATCTTCCTCTTCCAACTTCTTTACCAACTCTTTTCCCCTTCCTATCACAATTTTCGCATACTCTGGCCCAGGTTCTAAGCCAATAGGCTTTTCTTTATCGAAGAAAATCCACGGCACATTAAGGTGGCCCTTGCACGCTTCTCTCATCGCTTTAGCGTCCTCCTCGCCGTAGGCGCCACCCATCATGATGGCCACTGGCTTCTTGCTATAGCTGTGAGTACCGAGGTCCGCAGCGTCAGGATCGCTAGATGACGGCTTTTCACCGCGCAGAAGAGTTGGGATTTCAGCTGCTCCGGTCGCGGGGGAGAGGATGGCGTGGATTGCTGTTCGCAGGTCAGATCGGGCTGGCTCTGGTGATTTGGGTGGAAGATATTGAGCTGACGGTCGAATTCCGGCTTTGAAAACTCCATGACTACGCGCATGACGGCTGATGATTGGCCGCAAATGACTATGGGCCAAGGGGGTGACATCTCAGATTCTATGGTGATGATTGGAAAGGTGAATGAATGAGTCTACGACGGCGATATACGAAAGGTGGCAAGTACAGCAGTTGTCTATCGAGCCAGCGTAAGATCTTAACTTATAAGTAGAATGGAAGAGTCCAGTCAGGTAAGTACCATATGAAATCGCTATTTTTAGTCGATTTTTTATTTACTTTACTTATCGCCGTCGGTCTACCTTAAAGCCGAAGCGGATATTTCTTCGCGATAATGATATAGTATATTTCTTTCTCTAATTATATATATTTATCTATTAATTAGAATAGCTTTTAATATAATATCGAAGTCTAAGATACTTCTACTTAAAGATATTAAATAGTAGAATTTCATATCTTACTAATTAGCGCTTGTCTACTATATTTAATAATCGTCGAGAGACGAGAACTAATCATAGACTTCTTTAGTTAATTCGTTAAAAAATTATTCGATTCCCTCTTCTTAATCGCAGAGCTTATCACTTCGAAATTCGATAATTCGTTAAACTTTCTAAAAGAATATCGTAGCGATACTTTTAACGATATAAGAGCGGCTTATAGAATATTTAATAGCGTTAAGATTATAGAAAAAATTAAAGATAAGATATATAAGAAGTTAGAAAAAATAAGCTTAAGATTCTTAGCGTATAATAATAGATAGAAGGTTAATAATATTATAAAGACTTTATTATTCTATCTATATTAATATAATCTTTTATTATAAGCGCGAAATATAACTAATATAATATTCTAAACTATATTAAAGTCGAGATTTATATATTAAATATTCTTATAGTCGTAGACGCCGCTATAGTAAATATCGCTCTCTTTCTTATACTTAATACTTTTTAAATATTCGTCTCTTCTATTATAAATCTACGTAAAAGCGAATTTCGCGATAAGACTTCGTTATCTTTAGAGTATAATTTAGAGAATAAAATAATAGATATTATAAATATAAGAGAAATAGAAAAGAATTTTGAAAAGAAGATAAAAGTATTAGAAATAAAAGTTTAATATTAATATATATAAAAGAATAAGATAGAGTTAAGTTAGAAAATCTTAAATTTATATATATAGCTAATTATAAATTTAAAATTACTACGCTCTTTAATTAAATCGACTAAGTTACTATAAATAAATAAATAAATATTTATAATTATTAAAATCTCTTATTCTATTTCTAACCCTTTAATAACTTTATTATTAATATATATAATAGAATAAGATAGAGCTAAGTTATAAATCTTAAATTTATATATATAATTAATTATAAATTCGAGTTCGCTACGCTCTTTAATTAGATCGACTAAGTTAGCTTAATAATTCTTTTATATCTTCTTATTAAAAAAATAGATATATATTATTTATATATAGAATAACTTTTTTATTTTCTATTAAAATTTTATATTTTTATCTATAAATTATAGAATAAAACTTACGCTTTTAGATAAAAAAAGAATTTTTAAATTTAGTCTTATAATTATTAAAGCGTAAGGAATTCAAATATCGCTTATTAAAGTTCGCTTATCAAGTTTATCGATAGCTCTAATAAAAAAATAGATGTATATTATTTAATTTTAGAATAACTTTTTTATTTTCTATTTTAATTTTAAGATTTTTTTTAAATTATAGTCTATAGCTTACGCTTTTTAAAGATAAAAAAAATTCGAAATTTAATCTTATAATTCTTTAAAGATATAGAATTTAAAAATCGCTTATTAAAAATCGCTTATTAAATTTACTCGATAGTTCTAATTAAATAAAATAATTATAAATTTAATTTATAGATCTTTACTCGTTATAATAAGAATAAGCTAAGCGAGAAAATAAGCGAAGAAGCGAAGTATATAGAATTTAAGAAGCTTCTAGAGTCTAGTAATATAATAAGTCTAAATATATCTTTAAATAAAAGTCTCGTATTTACTAGAAGAGACGTTTTTTTCTATCTAAATTCTATTATTTTCTCTCTAAAATAATTTATCCTTCTCTTCTAATTAATATTTACTTATTTTAGAAATTAATTTATTATATAATACGAGTAAAGGTCTATAATATAAATTTATAACCGTTTTTTTAACTAGAACTGTCGAATAAATTCAATAAGCGATCTTTAATAAGCGATCTTTAGTAAGTAATCTTTAGTAAGCGATATTTAAATACCTTATCTTTTAATAATTATAAGATTAAATTTCGAAATTCTTAAAGCGTTTAAAAGCGTAATATACGCTTTATAATTTAAAAAAATAATCTTAAAATTTTAATAGAAAATAGTAAAGTTATTAAAGGGTTAAAAGTAGAGTAAGAGATTTTAATAATTATAAACGCTAATTTATTTATTCGCGATAACTTAGTCGATCTAATTAAAGAGCGTAGTAACTCTAAATTTATAATTAACTATATATATAAATTTAAGATTTTCTAACTTAATTCTATCTTATTCTTTTATATATACTAATTAATATTATAATTCTCGAAGATAAAAGATAATATTATAATAATTAATACTACTCGCGATATCGTTATTAAAAAAGTTACTCTTATTAAAGCTCTTAGTAATAGTAAAGTCTTCTTCGTTAGCTTAAATATATATAAAGAAAAGCTAGAGATATATTAAGAATTAATAGTAAACTTATATATATTACTATTATCTTATATAAGAATAAAAATAATTAGTATTATTTTAGAATTACGTTAAATATATAAATATAAGTAAAGGCCTATAAATTAAATTTATAAAGTTGAATTTTTCTAAAAGATTAAATCGAACTCTAAGTCCGCTTACTATACGTTTTTAATCTATATATAAATATATATATATAAAGAGAGACGCGCTAAGATCTAATTAGAAAGATATATCGAGTATAGAGAAAGATTGTAATAATTCTATAATAGTAAGATAGTATCAGAAAAAATATTAAAAAGAAATAGAGATAATATATTAATTAGTAGTATAAATCTTATAATATCTTCTATCGTAGTAAAATCTTTTAAATAATAAAATAGCTATAGATATCGAACGATTTTAATTTATTTAAATATATATCGTTTGATATTTCTTCTATAGAGATTTAATTAACTAAAATAGAGATAATATATTAATAAGTAATATGAATTTTATAATATCTTCTATCGTAGTAAAATCTTTCGAATAATGAAATAGCTATAAACATCGAACGATTTTAATACATTTAAATATATATCGTTTGATATTTCTTCTATAGAGACTTAATTAACTATAATTATCGTAGTAGATTCTTCTCTTATAATATTATTATTAGTATATATATTATCTTAATATAGTAGAAATAATAAACTAAGTTATAATAATATTCTTTATTTACTAAGTAATAATTTAATATAAAATCGTAAAGAGTATATAATATAAAATCTTAGAGAGTTAAGTCGTATTCTTAACGATAATAGTCTTATTATCGCTTAATTTCTTTATACTATTCTTCGTAGTATTCTCCGTAATATTCTTCGCAATATTCTTCGTATTTACTTACTATAGTAACTTCTCTTATATTAATTAAATAAATTAATATAAGATCGTAGAGAGTAGATCTATTATATTATTACTACTATTAACTATATTCGTAATATTCTTTATAATATTCTCCGTATTCGTTTATTATAGTTTCTTCTTTTATTTAATTAAGTTCTTTAATTAAATAGCTAACTAAGTAACTAATTAAGTAAATGACTAAGTAACTAGCTAACGATTTAACTAAGTAAATTACTAAGCTAATAGAGTAAATAGTATTAACTAAGCGGCTAGTCGAGTATCGCTAGCTTAAGAGTATATAGAGAAAGATAATAGTCGTAAATTTATTCGAGCTCTTTTTAGTCTTCTAACGCGTTTATAAGTAATAGTAGATAGCTATTAAACTCTCTTATAGTCTCGATTATTAATAGTAGCGAAATTATCGAGAAATAGTTTAAAGGCGTTAATAGAGACTTAAAGAGATAAGTAAAAGAGATATATATATCTAAATCGAACGCGTTTAATATAACTATAATATTTAAATATTAGTTTAACTTATCTATCGCTAACTTAAGAGAAGTATATAGAGGAGAACGTATTTATTCGAGCTCTTTTTAAGAGTCTTTTAACGCGTTTATAAGTAGTAGTAAATAGCTATTAAGCTCGCTTACGGCCTCGATTATTAATAATAATAAATTCGTTAAGAGATAGCTTAAAGATATTAATAGAGGCTTTAAGAGATAAATAAAAGAAGTATATATATTTAAATTAAACGCGTTTAATATAATTATAATATTTAAATATTAATTTAATTTATTTATCGCTAGCTTAAAAAAAGTATATAAAAAAGAATATATTCGTTTAAGCTCTTTTTAAGAGTTTTTTAACGCGTTTATAAGTAATAATAGATAGCTATTAAGCTCGCTTACGGTCTCGACTACTAGTAATAGCGAATTTATCGAAAAGTAATTTAAGAGCGTTAGTAAAGACTCTAAGAGATAAGTAAAGAGATATATATATCTTAAATATTAAGTAACCTTTAAGCGAGAGATATCGAAGACGATTATATTTATATTAATAAAATTAATAGAATTAATAGAATAGTAAAAGAATAATAATTATATAAATAAATAAAAGAATTATTATTTAATTTCGAACGCGTTTAATATAACTACTATAACTATTATATTTAAATATCTATTTAATCTACTAATAGTAGATTAAACTTTATTATTTTTATAGCGTTATTAGACGGGCGAAGGGGTTAGAGTTATAGCGACGAATACGTAAAACTTAAAGAAAAAAAAAAAAAAAAATTCTTTTAGATTTTTATTTTATTATTTTACGTCTTTTAATAATAATATTAAGATTTAAAATTATAAAAGCGAATACGCTAAATTTAATAGCGTTCTTAATTTTTAATTATCTAGTTTACTTTCTTCTTTATATATTACTTTATTTAAAATCTTTTAATATTCTATAATCGCGACGCTAAAATCTATAGATTATATTTATTTTAATATATTTTATTTAATAATAATTTCTATTTATTATAACGCGTAAAGTTAAATATTTTAATATCGCGCGTTATTATAAGTAATATATTTAATTAAATTTAATCTTATTTTATTAAAAAATTAATATTATTTATTATTATAAATAATATATTTAATTAAATTTAGTCTTACGCTATTATTATTATACGTAATTTATTTAATTAAATATTATTAATAAGTTATTATTATCTATAAATAATATCTATTTAAATAAAAAAAAAACTCTCTATTACTTTATTTCTAACTATTTTAATATAGAATTTTATCTTTAACTTATATTTATTACGCGCTTACTATATATTTAATCTAATCTTATCTCTTATAAAAATATAATCTTTATTTCTCTACTCTCTTTTCTTCGTTATAATAACTTATTCTAAAAAAACTTTAAAAGAAAAACGCGCTTCCGCTCGCGAGGCTATAATTAGATATTAAGTTAAATATTAAATTAAATATAAAGTCTAATTCCCGTAAGTAGATATAACTATTCTATTATAATTTTTAAATCTCGCGAGTTTTTTACTTTTTAGAGTTATAGCTAAATAATAAAAGATAATTTAAATAAAAAATAATTAGATTATTAATATTATAAAGAATTTTAATTTATTAAAAAAATTAGAGAAGAATAGTAATATTATCTTTATTAAAATAAGATCGTAGCGATAATAATTTCTCTTTTAAATTATATTTAATTTTTTAATTAGATCTCGAAATAAGAGTAATATAATTACTCGATCTTTAATTAGATTACTATTTAAAGAAGCTTTTTTAAATTTTAATAAATCGCGTAAATTAAGTAGATAAATCTCTAGTATTCTATTTATCTAGAATTTTATTAAGATTATAAATACTCTAGCTACGAATATATATTTATAATCGAGTAATAGAGTTTTCTATATTTATCGTTATAATTAAATATTTATATATTTATAAAAAAACTTTTAAATTCGCTTCCTTCTCTATAACTCTCTCTTTCTTCTTAATCTAAAAATTCTTTATTTATACTCTCTTCTTTATAACTCTCTCTTTCTTCTTAATCTAAGAGTTTTTTATTTATACTTTCTTTAATATAATTCTTTTTTTCTTCTTAATCTAAGAATTCTTTATATATACTCTTTTTAATATAATTTTTTTTTTTTTATAATTTAAAAAATATCTAATATTAAGCGAAGTTAAATTTAATTTTATTAATTCTAATACTTTTAATCTTTTAATAATTTATATCTTTTTAAAATATTTAAATAAATATAATTATAAATTAGAAAATATATATAATCTTAGCTCTAGATTAGAGCGACGCGATTATCTTTTAATTTTTATAAATAAATCTAAAAGATTAAAAATTATATTCGAAGATATTATTCTCTTTATAAATTTATATAATAATATTATAGAGATTTTTAAAGCTAGCTAGAAAACTCGCTATATCTATAATATATTATTATTAAATTCTTCTTCGAAATCTAATTAATATTAAATAGCGAATAATCTTAATACTATTCTTAAAGATATTCTTTTCCTCCGCGAAATAATTAATTATTAAAATTAATATCTCTTTATAAAATTCTTTTTTAATAATACTTTACGTCTTTTATATTAGAATAAGATTATAAAGCGAAATAAAGTAATAAATAATTTTAAGATTATTAATTAAAAAGCTCTTTTTATAAATAATAGAAATCTAGCGATAATTAATTTTAATAGATTGAAGAAACGCTTTTTACGCTAGACTCGAGAGAAAGATCTTATATTTTAACGCTTTTAGAATATTAATAATATAATCTTTAATATTTTAAGTCTAGCTATCTATTAATATAGATTTTATTTTATACTTTAATTATTATTTCTATAACGAATTATCTAGAATTAACGAGTAATTATTTATAATTTAAAACTATATAAAATAAAATAACTTTATTTAAATTACGACGTTATCGATAGTAATCTAAAGATTACTATTTATATTTTCTTCTCTTATCTTCTAATAATTAATTTTAATATTATATATCTAAATAATAATAAATAAAATAGATAGATTAATAATATTATTTAATCTATATTCTATATCTATAAACCTAGTTATAGTTTAAATTTTCTCTATAAAATTTTTAAAATCTAACTTAATTTCTATTATTTAAATTATTTTATATTATTTAAATATCTTATATAGTATAATTATTAATATAAATACTTAATAGTAGATAAAATATAGATTTAAAGATCTTCGAAATTAAATTTAAGATTCGTCTTTATTAAAAAAAATAAGATTACTCTAGCGCGATATTTTCGTTTATATACGCCGGAATTTAGCGTTATATATTCGTTTATATACGTCGAAATTTAGCGTTATATATTCGTTTATATACGCTAGAATTTAATATTATATATTTATTTATATACGCTAGAATTTAGCGTTATATATTCGTTTATATACGCTAGAATTTAGCGTTATATATTCGTTTATATACGTTAAAATTTAGCGTTATATATTCGTTTATATACGCTAGAATTTAACGTTATATATTCGTTTATATACGCTAAAATTTAGCGTTATATATTCGTTTATATACGCCGAAATTTAGCGTTATATATTTATTTATATACGCTAGAATTTAGCGTTATATATTCGTTTATATACGCTAGAATTTAGCGTTATATATTTATTTATATACGTTAAAATTTAACGTTATATATTCGTTTATATACGTTAAAATTTAACGTTATATATTCGTTTATATACGTCGAAATTTAGCGTTATATATTCGTTTATATACGCTAGAATTTAGCGTTATATATTCGTTTATATACGCTAAAATTTAGCATTATATATTCGTTTATATACGTCGAAATTTAATATTATATATTCGTTTATATACGTCGAAATTTAGCGTTATATATTCGTTTATATATATCGAAATTTAACGTTATATATTCGTTTATATACGTTAAAATTTAACGTTATATATTTATTTATATACGTCGAAATTTAATATTATATATTCGTTTATATACGTTAAAATTTAATATTATATAAATCTTATATTATTAATATTAAAATCTATTCTTCTTTATATAAATTATAATATACTTTCTTTTATATTTATTAATTATATATATTAAATCTCCGCGTTATATTAATTTAATATATAATATTATTAAGCGTTATAATCTTTTATATATAATCTTAATTTAATCTTACTTAAAATAAGTCTAAGTAGAAAACTCTATTAAGACTTAATTTTTTAATATATCGCTCGATATATAATATTTATACTCTACGTATATATAATTCTTAATAAAAATATATAATTACGTAATATAGCTTTTTTTAAAACTCTTAATAAAAGTTAAATAAATAATTAAATAGATTTTTATTAAATTAGAAGCTATAATATAGTAATTAAAAAGTAAACTTTTAATTTTATTTTATTAAAAAACTTAGTTAACTTAGTTATAGTAGCGATATTAATATTTAAAAATATTATATATCTTAATAAACGCGTAATATTATATAGAAATTCTTTTATAATATATAATTCTCGAGATAATCGCTATAGTACTCGTCGAATTAACGATATAGCGTATTAGAAAAAATATTATAATCTCGCTAGTTAATTTATTACTTTATTTAAATATTATAATCTCTCTCTATTTTTTAAATAATTAAACTTATAAGAGTTATCGCGATAATATATATAAGTAAATAAGTAAGTAGAGTATCGCCGCGGCGATATATATAAATAAATAAGTAATTAAATTTATAAAGAGTAGAGTAAAGAGCGAAGCGAAGATAATTTATTCTTTTAAGTCTATAACTTCTTTATTCTAATATATATTATATAATAAAATAAATAAGAGATATTAACTCTTATATTTAAGTATCTTTTAATATAAGAAAAATATCTAAACTTTTTATAAGTAAAATAGTAAACTATTATATATAATCTTTTATTATTAATTATCTTTTCGACGTAATAGTAATATTCGTTATCTTTTATTTTATCTATTATTTATTAATAATATATATCTCTTATATTAATTAATTATTTTATCGCTAGCGAATAAATTATTTATCTCTACTCTTAAGAAAATAGATAAAGTTAAAGAAAGAGTATTTAAAGAGTCTAGTATAAGAAGTTATAATTCGATTTTAATATTTAATAATTAAGATAAAGAAAGCTTCGCTTTTAAGAAAGTAAGATAAGAGTAAGAGAGAGAAGTTAATAAAGAAAGAAGAAGAGAAGTTATCGAAAAGAAAGAAGGCTAATTTATTATTATTAATAGAATTTTAATAAAAAGACTTTAAATATATATCGAAGCTTCTATTATCCGCCGAGCGATTTTCTTCTTTATTTTAATAATCTAGATTTATAATTTTATTCTACTCTTAGATTCCGTTAAGATTCTAGATCTCTTATCTCTTCTTCTATCTATTCTTTAATTTATTCTTTAATATCTAAAACTCTTAGCGATAGTATTATTCTTTATTTAAAAAATTTAATCTTTTTAATTTCTTTTAAGTTTATAGCTTCTCTACTCTAATATACGCTAAATAATAAAACGAGTAAAAGATATTAACTTTTATACTTAAGTATCTTTTAATATAAGAAAAATACTTAAACTTCTTATACGTAAAATAGTAAATTATTATATACGATTCTTTATTATTAATTATCTTTTTAATATAGAAGTAATATTCGCTATCTTTTATCTTATCTATTATTTATTAATAATATATATCTCTTATATAGATTAATCGCCTTATCGCTAATAGATAAATTATTTATCTTTATTTTTAAAAGAATAAATAAAGTCGAAGAAAGAGTATTTATAGAGTTAAGAATAAGAAGTTATAATTTAATTTTAATATTTAATAATTAAAATAAAGAAAGCTTTACTTTTAAAAGAGTAAGATAAGAATAAAAAAGAGAAATTAACGAAGAAAGAGAAAGAGAAATCGTCGAAGAGGAAGAAAGCTAATCTATTATTACTAATAGAATTTTAATAAAAAAACTTTAAATATATATTGAAGCTTCTATTATTTATTAGATAATTTTTTTTTTTATTTTAATAATTTAAATATATATAAAAGAGTTAATTTTATTAATCTAAATTCGTTAATATAAAAAGTATATTCTTATATATCTCGCGATACTTTATAATAAAAAGCGTTTTATAACGCTATTAATATTAGATAATATATAATATAATAGAAATTAAGCGAATTTTAATATTAATTTTACGAGTAAAGATAAATAATAAATATATTATAATAGATATATTATAATAAATCTATAGTTTTTTATATTATCTTATCGCGAGTAATAATAGATATATAACTTCGTAAGAATCTAATCTTAAATAATAATTATATAATTAGAGATTTTCTAATAATATATATAATATCGAGCTATAATTTATCGAGTTAATAGAATATATAACTATCTTTTTACTAAGATCTATAATAATTTAATTATTATTTAATTATAATAATTATTATAATAGAGTTAACTTTTAAAATATATTAATAATTTAAATTATTATTTTTAATACTTAAATGTTATCTTATAATTTAAAAATAATTATAAGATATATATTATAAGTAATAGCGAGAGTATAAGATATATAATAAGTTTATTATAATAAGTCTATTAAGAAAAAAAGAATAAGTATTAAAATACGATAATAAAAATAACGATTATTAGTTTTATTTAAGCGAGCTAGTTAAAGCGCGAGACTTTTCGCGCTAAAGCTATATATAATATAATTATAATTACTATTCTTCTTTAAACTCTCTTCTATTATAATCTTATAATTTTCTATCTCTTTTAATTATAATAATCTCTTCTCTTTAAATTATAATAAAATTAAATCTTAATTTATTAAGATTTATTTTCTAATCTCGATTATTAGAAAAGCTAGCGCTTTTATACTTATAAATCTAATTATAAAATATTATTAAGTATTATAATCTTTTATATATATTAAAATCTTATAAATAAAGATTTCTTAAAGCTCGATAATTAGTTTTCTAAAATAATATATCTTAATTAAATCTTAATTAATTAAGAGCTAATCTTATTAATTATATATATAAAAACTTAAATTAAATATTTTATCTTATTCTCGAGAAAATAAGCGAAGTAATATATTTAGTTATATTATATTATTATATTTTTATTAATCTTACTTTATTTATAAAAAGCGAAATAATTTATTAATTATTAAGCTATTATTTTAAACGTAGTTTATATTTATAATCTATCTTTAATAAATCGAAGTATTACGTCTATATTTAAGGCTCGCGTATAAATATAATTTCGCTTTACTTCTAGATTTCGTTCGAATTCTAGATCTCTTATCTCTTCTTTTATTTATTTCTCTATCTCTTCTTTAATATCTTAAGCTTCTAGTAATAGTATTATTACTTATTCTAGAATATTAACTTCTTAAATTTCTTCTAGATTTATATTTTTTCTACTCTAATATATACTAAATAATAGAATAAATAAGAGATATTAACTCTTATATTTAAGTATCTTTTAATATATAAAAAATATCTAAATTTCTTATATATAAAATAGTAAACTATTATATACGATCTTTTATTATTAATTATCTTCTTAACGTAGAAGTAATATTTATTATCTTTTATCTTATCTACTATTTATTAATAATATATATTTCTTATATAGATTAATCGCCTTATCGCTAGCGAATAGATTATTTATTTTTATTTTTAAAAAAGTAGATAAAGTTAAAAAGAGAGCGTTTAGAGAGTTTAGCGTAAGAAGTTATAATTTAATTTTAATACTTAATAATTATAGAAGCGAAGTAAAATAAGAGAGAAAAAGAGAAGTCGATAAAGGAAGAGTCTTATCTATTATTTATTAATAATATATATCTCTTATATAAGTTAATCGCCTTATCGCTAGCGAATAAATTATTTATCTTTATTTTTAAGAGAGTAAATAAAATTAAAGAGAGAAAGTTTAAAGAGTTAAGAGTAAGAAGTTATAATTCGATTTTAATATTTAATAATTATAAAAGTAAAGTAGAATAAGAGAGAGAGAGAGAAGTTAACGAAGAAAGAGAAAGAGAAATCGTTAAAGGGGGAGAAGGTTAATATATTATCGCTAATAGAATTTTAATAAAAAGACTTTAAACGTATATCGAAGCTTCTATTATTTATAAGATAATTTTCTTCTTTATTCTAATAATCTAAATATATATAAAAGAGTTAATTTTATTAATCGAAATTTATTAATATAAGAAGTATATTCTTATATATCTTATAATATTTTATAATAAGAAGCGTTTTATAACGCTATCGATATTAAATAATATATAATATAATAAAAGTTAAGCGAATTTTAATTATAAGAGATATATTATAATAAGTCTATTATAATAAATCTATTAGAAAGAAAAGAATAAGCGTTAAAATATAACGATAAAAATAATAATAATTAGCTTTATTTAAGCGAGCTAATTAAAGCGTAAAGCTTTTCGCGTTAAAGTTATATATAATATAATTATAATTACTACTCTTCTTTAAGCTCTCTTCTATTATAATCTTATAATCTTCTATCTCTTTTAATTATAATAATATAATTTCTTCTCTTTTAATTATAATAAAATTAGATCTTAATTTATTAAGATTTATTTTTTAATCTCGATTATTAGAAAAGCTAGCGTCTACGCTAGAAGCTTAATAATCTTAATAATATAATATTCTCCGACTTCGACTACTCTATAGTAATTATTTTTATTTTTAATTTTTTTATCTATATATATTAATAGATTTTTTTATCTATATATATTAATAAATCTTCTTATACGCTATTTCTTTATAAATCTCGAGTACTATAGCCTTTAATTATAGTTTTAATTATAATAATTTCTTAGTCGATAGTCTAGCTATAATCGTAGTTCGACTATTCGCTTCGCTTATAGTAGTCCGTAACTCAAAGACGTACTAGTCTCAAAGACGCGTTTTTTCGCGATTTAATATCCTATATTATAATTTATTATTATTTTACTATACTATATCTATATCTTATTCTAAGTAAGAGAAACTCGTTTAGAAGACTATTAATAAGTATGAGAACGATTATTTTCGCAGCGCTATAGCGGCCGCAGAGCATTATAGTCTTAAACCGCGACGGGTATAAAGATGGCTTCGGGAATAAGCTTCTAGAAGTACTCGAATATTTACTCACATACGTCTTACTATAACTTAAGAATAATCGCTATATAACTATATTAATCGTCTAAATAATATTAAGTATTTACTTCGACTAAATTACATTTAAAGTACTATTAAATATATTCTTAAAATCGCTTCGAATTCGTATTATCCCTTTAAATCACTCGATAAAGATTAAGCTATACGATTTATAAAACGATACTCTAAATACTATAAATAAAAGTAAAAACCTCTTAGTGTCGAGCATAAGAATACGTACGATATTAAGAGTATACGCGTAATATATAAGAAATTTCGACGAGGCTATAAAGAGAAGAATATATAATATTAGAATATTTGAAATATAGATAAGACTAGCTTTCGAATTAACTGTGAAATCGTCTATTATATTATTACTTTAAATAAAAGTAAATCTCTATAATTCGTAGATTCAGATAATTATAATTATATTATATTCGTAAAATATATTAGCGTCATAGACTAGAGTGTGCCTCTATTCGTAATTCTAAAAGGTATTTATATTCTATATAAATAGGGTAAAAACGACTTATCTTCGAATACTATATTAGCTATTTCATCTATTAGATATTTAAATAATCGACTAATATACGACTAACTACTATATTTTAATATATTTTCTTATTATCATTAAGTGAAAGAATAAAGAATCTTAATTCTAAACGGCTTCGAATTCTACTACACCTACGAATTTTATATATTTATCTAATAATTGAAGATCGACTTATTTATACTTTCTCTATATTCTATATATATTACATAGTTATTAGATATAGAATACTTTCAATTATTTAAATACTACTATACGAAGACTATAGATTCGACTATACGTCTTAAGAGTAGCGATTTTAATAGACTCGACTTTCTCGTAGTATTTAATTAAATAAGAATCTAAATCTTTACGCCTAATATCATATATTTAACCTTTCGAAAGACTAGTTTTATACCCTATAACTCTAAAGTAATACTTAAAAAAATTAGAAATCTGGCACTCCGCGCTATAACTTTAGACGAGTTTAAATCTATACCTCTCGTACTTGTTAGAACCCCTTATAAAGCCGAAGACGTTATTAAATACGATTAATAATTTAAAGAACTACTTATTACTTAGACTTTTATTATTTTAAAGAGTATACGATAGCTATTAGCTCGATTTATAAAAGAATCTATTACTAATAACTACTCGAGATAAATTACTAAGCGAGATATTAAAACTATTTATAAAGAGGCCGTAGTTAAGCGAGTACGTAAGATACTTTTAAAGACGGTTATCTAGAAGAGAGGATAAATATTAGTAGATTAAATACGTAAATCTCTAACTATAGTAAAAGAAATAGTTATAGAAAAGGCGGAGAAGGCTCTAAAGCGAGCTATTTAGGCTAAGGAAATTTAGTAAAAAAAGGCTAATAAGGCTATTAAGACTTATATTCGAAAGCTGAATTATAGTCTATAAAAGCTAGTATATATATATTAAGACGTATTTATTAGAATTTAAGTTATAGATCGAGATCTATATAGAATTAGAAAGAAATAATAAATTTTCGCGTCTTTAAAACTAGTACGTCTTTGAGTTAAGAACTACTATAAGCGAAGCGAATAGTCGAACTACGATTATATCTCGATTATATAAATTTATACTTATTATTAATCTAGCTTAAATTAATATAATTTAAGCTCTATAGACTATTTATAATTATATCGATAAGAAAAAATTATCTAATTAAGATATCGAGTATAGAATTAATTATATTCTAATATTTATTTAAAAGATTATTATAAATCTAAAAAAAGTAAAGATAGATATTAAAAAAGTAAAGATAGAGATTAAAAATATAAAGATAAAGACTAAAAAGGCTATTAAAGAGTTAAAATCAGCTATTAATAATAATATTAATATATCTCTCGCTACTAAGAACTCTAAATCTAATAAGAAAAATAAGATTTTTAATTAGAAGTCTTATAAAAGTAATAAGAACTTTATTCTATTAAGCGAGATAGCTAATTAAATAATATCGAATTTTAAAATTACTTAATTTAATAATAATCGCGAGATATAAAGATTTAATTTTAAGTTAGAATAAATAGTTATTAGTAATTATAAAGTAGAGAAATATAAATTTAAAAAACGCGAGTCTAAGAAATATATAACTGAGAAACGCGTATCTAAGAAATATATATCTAAGATCGAAATAATCTCGATATCTCTACTTATTATCTTTTACTCTATATAAATCTTAATTAATATATATATATTTAGATAATATCTAAGAAGCGTAAGATAACTATTACGCTTATATTAATAATCTTATTTAAACGAGTTTATATTAGCTTTCGCTATTACGATATTCTAAATAATTTATTTATCTAAAATTATACGCTAATCTAGACTTAAATTAAGATTCTTTAATATTTTAAAATAATATTATTTAAAGATAATCTCGTTTATATTTAATAGACTCTTCTCTTAATATAAAGCGCTTTCTTCTATTATATATTCGCTTTTAACGAAATATTAATCGAGTTATAAAAGATTATTAATTAGTATTATATTATTTTTAGCGAATTTATCTAGATTATAAATATTAAATATATTAAATTATTCGACTTAGCGAAACTTATATTACTTATAATAGAGATTAAGAAAATCTTAATTAATAATTATAATATCGAAGTTATTAGCTATATTAAGAAGATCTATAAAGAATATTAATTAAAAGTAAAGAAGAGAGATCTAAATCTTATTACTTAGTATATTACTTATTTTCTTTTTAGCTATATATTTAAATATCTCGATTAAGTTATAAAATATAAAAGAGTAATAAAGAAGAAGTATATTAAAGATATATTAAGAGAACTTTTATAAGCCTTTAAATATATAATCTTCTTCTTTCTTTCTTTAAATTCTCTCTTCTTATAAATATAAAAAACTTAAATAATTATTTAGATTTTATATTAATACTTCTCTAGCTACTTAAAAGCTTATAGTTAAAGAGTTTATATAAGCTTAATTACTTATTAACTAATAGTAATTAAGAATATAAAGATTTTTCTTATAATATTTAATACGTATATTATAGAGATATTAAAGCGCGATATAATATTTTAAATTTCTCTTATAAAGACTAATATAACGAATCTAGAGAATATAACCCTCGAGAAGCTTTTTATTTTCTTTAAATTATTAATTCTATAATCTCTAAATCGAGCGTTTCTTAAAGCGAGTAACGCTATTAAAAGTAAGATAGCGAATAAAAAAAATATAAATAAGAAGAATATAAATAAAGAGAATACGAATAAGAATAATGCGGATAAAAAGAATATAAATAAAGAGAATATAAATAGAAAGAATACGAATAGAAAGAATATAAATAGAGAGAATATGAATAGAGATAAGTAGTTAAATAAAGTAAATAAGAATAAAAGTATTAAACTAGATTAGAAAATAAAGAAATAAAGATTATACTATTATAAGCGAAAATAATAATCTTAATTAAATAAGATTTAATAATCTAATAATCTTATAATAGAGAAAAGTATACTTTTATCTATAAATCGATAGTTTATACTTTTAATTACGTCTTATTAGCGTTATTAAATAAATCTTAATTAATTAAAACTTAATACTAGTAATATATACTTTTAAATTTCTAATTAATCTACGATTTATAGACTCTTCTATATACTCTACGATAGTAAATTTATATAGAATCTTATATATATAAATAGCTTATATCTAAGAACTAGTTTATTATATATATAAAGATAAATCTATTATCTTACGCGTAATATCTTTATACTTCGATTAAAAGTATAATATCGTATTTAAATCTCTTTCTATCTTTTAATTCTCTTTCGACTTATCTATTATTTATTAGTTATTCTTATAATATATTATTTTTAATTCTTCGCTATTATCTTATCGCTAGACTCTACTAGCTATTTTCTCTTTATATTTATTAACTTCGCTATTTTAATTAAAGATATATTTAAAGAATATTAATATTACTTTTAACTTTTCGCTATTATTCTATCGCTAGACTCTATTAACTATTTTCTCTTCGCGTTTATTAACTTCGCTATTTTAATTAAAGATATATTTAAAGAATATTAATATTACTTTTAATTCTTCGCTATTATTTTATCGCTAGACTCTATTAATTACTTTCTCTTCGCGTTTATTAGCTTCGCTATTTTAATTAAAGATATATTTAAAAAGCGTTAATATTACTTTCGACTCTTTATTATTATCTTATCACTAAACTCTATTAACTATTTTCTCTTTATATTTATTAATTTCGCTATCTCGATTAAAGATATATTTAAAGAAGATTAACTCTTTCTTTTATTAAGTATTTATTTAATATAAATATATTAATATTAGATATCTTAGTTAAATACGTTAATAATTTATATAAAACTCTTATCTTTATATTAGATAGAAGAAGATTATATTTTATTATACTCTATATCTTATATATAGACTTAAAATTCTATTATTAATATTAATTAGTAAAGTTAATAACTAAATAGTAATAGATATTTATATCTACGATAGATAACTACGATTTATATTTAATTATATATTAAAACTTATATATAGATTTAATATTCTCTTTTTAATATTAATTAATAAGATTAATAAATAAATAATAATAGTAACTTATATTTATAAGTAACGTCGATTATCTCTCGATATTATCGTTTATCTTTCTTTTAATTAAAGAAGTAATCTAATTATCTAATTTATTCTCGATTTATAAGAAGCTTTATATAATATATTAGCTCTAACGCTATCGAATCTCGCTATATAGATATATAATTTCTATTATTAGCGTATTTATAGAGTTATTAAACTCTATTAAGCGACTTTAATACTTTAATTATACTTTAAATTCGCTTTTATATAAATTAAGTATTATCTATTAACTATATTAATTTACGAATAATTATAATCGATTATTATCTATATCTAAGTCGTCGAGCTTATAATCTTTTTAAATATTTATAAATATATATATATTTACGCGCGGGATATATTAATCTTCTTATTAAATTACTTTTAAATTAGTCGCTTATTTATAAGCTCTCTTAGATTTATATATAGCTAAGACTATAATTAAAAATAAATTCGTAATTATAATTAGATATTAATATTTACTATTTTATTTAAACGTTTAAATATAATCTACTTCGCTTTAGAATATATTCGCTTTTATTATAAATTCTTTTAAGATTAAGTTTAATACGCGTAGCGATAATATATAAGTATTATTAATAATAAGCTAGCGTATATTAGATCTCTCTATATAAAAACGAGTATTAAAATCTTTAATAGCGTTTCTAATTTAATTTATTAATTATTATTATAATATTATATTATTAATTAGAGTATTATATAAATTAGTATTAGCGATAAAGAGCTTAATATATATTTTAATAAAATCGTATTTTATTAATAGCGCTTATTACTTCGATTATTTAGAATATATAATAAAGCCGCTTAATAATATAAGTTATAAAAATAAAAGTTCGATTATATACGTTCTACGTAAACTATATTCTATCGACTATTATATATTATAAGATTTATTATTTTATCTATTCTATAGCTTAGCTTATAGATCTTTTACTTATTATTTATCTAACTTATACTTCTATAGCTTTTTTATTTATATTATCTTCTTAAAAAGCTTCTTTATAATTAAGATTAATATAAATTAAAGAATAATAAATAGCCTTTATCTAATAATTAGTCTCGCTTACTTACTTTTTATATAAACTATATAGAATAATTTTATTATTATACGCGATATATTTAACTTAACTTTACGATATATAGTAGAATAAGATAACTACTTTTACGAATTCTCTATAACTATAATTAGTCTAGATTTATATAATAATAAATAATTATAAAAAAATTAACCTCTAACTTATTATAAAATAATTTTATTATATTACTCGCGACGTTTATAACTCTAATTAGAAGCGTAGAGCTATTTATATAAATCTTCTTTTTAAATAACTCTTTTAAGAATATCTCGCTACTCGAGGGGGGTACTCGTTTTTTCTTATCGATGCGTTAAGATACTAACTTCCGAGCGATCTACTAAAAAGCTTTATTCTTCTCCTTATTCTTATAGAAATCTAAATTCTTATTATTATTCCCCTCTCCCTTTATATCTTATATACTCTTCTCTCTCTTTATATTCTATATACTCTTATTAATTAACGAATTTATAATCTTTTTATATTATTTCTTTTTCTATTTCTCGCTATTTCTATATCTTAATTACTCGCTTTAATACTTTATCTTATTTATAAGATAATTAAAAATCTTTAAAGATATCTTAAATTTATTAATAACTTTTACGCTAGCGAAGTAATTAATAAATACCTTATTATTTATTTACTCTATTCTATTATCACCCTCTTTCTTTATATTCTTCTCTCTCTCGTAATTTTATATTTATTTATATTATATAAAAAGTCTCTTATTATAATATTAGCTAATAATCGAAATTTTATATTCTAACTTATATCTATCGTTAATTTCTTTAGATATTAATATTCGTAAATAATTAAAAAAGGCTATATATATATTCTATTACTATATAAATAATACTATTTATATTAAAGAATTAAAGATTATAAATATCTAATAATAATCTAATTTATAGTATTATTTACTAAATTTCTTTAAGAAAAGCTATACTTATAATAATATTTAGATATAAATTTTTTAAGATATAAAGAGTAAGTTAAAAATAATAATAAACGATTATCTAATATAACGTTAAGGCGTTAAGTCTAAATCTTAATCTCGTAAGATCTAATAAGTTAATCTTATTTTTTAATATATTTTAAATAGAAATTTTATATCCTTCGCGATTAAGCTAATTATTAACGATATATCTATTATAACTCGATTTATATAATCTTATTAATACTTTTATTAATAATATTTTATATATTATAGCTAATATTATAAACGTTCTATCGAATATCGCGAATTCGCTATTACTTTTAATATCTATATATTAAATCCGCTAATTAATTAATCGCCTCGATAATATTAATAAAATCGATATCGCTATTAACGCTATCGTAAAAGTCTATTAAGCGAAGATTAATATATTCGCGCGCGGTTTATAGCTAAGCCGTTAGATATAATCTATAAACTTTTTATATTTTATTTAATATTAATCTATACTATAGATCGTTAATTATATTAATATCTTAAATTAATTTTAGAATATTAATAACGTATTACGAAATCTTTATTATATCTTTTAGAAAAAGAATATATCTTCGTAATTTAAGAATAATATTAAAGTCTTATAATATACAAGTAAAGGCCCATGAATTAAATTCATAGAGTTGGATTTTTCTAAGTCAAATCGAATTTTAGCCCTAGCCCTAAGTCAAATCGAACTCTAATCGCTTGCTATGCGTTTTTGACCTACTTCCACCACTATAAAATGAATTTAATCTATATAGTATATAGGTATATATGTACGGAGAGAGGCGCGCTAAGGCCTAATTAGAAAGGTGTAATAATTGCCTATAAAAAATAGAGAAAGGCCATGTCCTTATGGCAAGAAGTATCGAAATACCGGAAAGAAATGAAGACAACGTGCCAATTAGTGGTGTGAATCCCACAATATCTCCTGCCGCAGTGAAATTTTTCGAATAATGAAATAGCTATAGACATCGGACGGTTTCAATTCGTCCAAATATGCATCGTTCCGGAGTGATGATTTGATGTGGAACCGTGGAGAGCATATAACGTGGGATCTTGGAGAGCTGAGCCGTGTTCTTGACGATGGTGGCCTTGTTGCCGCTTGGTTTCTCCGCAGTGTTCTCCATAGTGTTCTCCGCAGTGTTCTCCGCATTTGTTTGTTGTAGTTCCTCCTCTTACTCCTTAATGTAGTGGGGATAATAGGCCAAGTTGCAGTGGTGTTCTCCGCTTGCTGAGTGATGATTTGATGTGGAACGGCCATGTTGCAGTGGTGTTCTTCGCTTGCTGAGTGATGATTTGATGTAGAACCGTGGAGAGCATATGACGTGGGATCTTGGAGAGCTGAGCCGTGTTCTTGACGATGGTGGCCTTGTTGCCGCTTGGTTTCTCCGTAGTGTTCTCCGCATTTGCCTGTTGTAGTTCCTTCTCTTACTTCTTAATGTAGTGGGGATAATAGGTTAAGTTATAGTGGTGTTCTCCGCTTGCTAAGTGATGATTTGATGTGGAATCGTGGAGAGTATATGACGTGGGATCTTGGAGAGCTGAGCCTGTTCTTGGTGCTGGGGGCCTTGTTGCCGCTTGGTTTCTCCGCAGTGTTCTCCGCATTTGCCTGTTGTAGTTTCTCCTCTTGCTCCTTAATGTAGTGGGGATGATAGGCTAAGTTATAGTGGTGTTCTCCGCTTGCTGAGTGATGATTTGATATGGAACCGTGGAGAGTATATAACGTGGGATCTTGGAGAGCTAAGCCGTGTTTCTGACGATGGTAGCCTTATTGCCGCTTGGTTTCTCCGCAGTATTCTTTATAGTGTTCTTCATAGTGTTCTCCGCATTTGCCTATTGTAGTTCCTTCTCTTACTCCTCCTCTTATAGAGTATCAGACTGAGTGGCTAGCTGAGTGGCTGACTGAGTGGATGATTAATATAACGTGGGATCTTGGAGAGCTGAGCCGTGTTCTTGACGATGGTGGCCTTGTTGCCGCTTGGTTTCTCCGCAGTGTTCTCCGCATTTACCTATTATAGTTCCTCCTCTTACTTCTTCTCTTATAGAGTATTAGACTAAGTAGCTAGCTGAGTAGCTAACTAAGTAAATAACTGAGTGATTGGCTACAACGCGTCTTGGGAGGTAGCATCGCCTGAGGGCGTTAGTAGGGGCTCTAAGAGGCGGGCAAAGAGGTATATATGCCTTAGACGTTGAGTAACGTTTCCGCGAGGGGTATCGAGGACGATTATATTCATATTAATAGAATTGATAGAATTGATAGAGTGATAAAAGAATAATAGTTACACAAACAAACAAATAGGTGAAAGAATTATTATTCGATTCTAGACGCGTCTGATGTGGCTACTATAACTATTATATTTAAATATTTATTTCATCTATCAATAGTAGGCTAAACTTCATTATTTTTACAGCGTTAGAAAGCGCAAACTGAGCTCTATAATTTACGAAATTATGAAGAAATAGCATTCGTAGAAAGCTGGTTATTTCAGAGTATAAAACTTCTATATACAAATTTTTGATAAGGGAGCTTGAGAGGGCTAGCGAGCTAAGTTAGCCGGTCTAACTAAAGAGCGTAGTAACCCTAAATTTATAATTGGCTGCATATATAAATTCAAGGTTTTCAAGCTTAGTTTTATCTTATTCTTTTATATATATTAATAGCGAAGCGTAAATAGCGAATACTAGAAGAACTTTAAACTTAAAGATATATAAAGAATATATAGATATTTCTCGAGAAATAAGATTATTAAATAAATATATATTATTTAAAATATATTATTAATTAATTATAAAGATAAATTAAAAGAGTAAATATATAAGTCGTAGTATATTACTATATATATACTTTTTACGAAGTATATACGCGAATATAGAAAAAGTATTTAATCTCGCTTATAATTTATATATCGTAATTATATAGAAATATATTATATTTAAAAGTTTTAGAATTTAGATATAAAATCGATTCGCGTTAAGATAATCTTCGCGTTAGAGTAACCCTATATTAAGTATAGCGTATTTCTATATAATTAAATTCTATATAATTCTTATTTATTCTTTTATATTATACGTTCTATTATTCGTAATAATAAAAACTATAGAAATTATAAATTAATAAGTTTATTCTAAGACTATAGCGTTAATAGTTATTTAATTAATCGTTTTATTATTATATAATATATAATAGTAAGAATATAAATAATTATAGCGAGTATTATTTATATAATTACTATATTAATAGTAAGCTCTTTATTTAAACTATTCTCTTTTAGAGTTATATTATTATTCTCTCTTTTACTTATATCTATATATATTATATATAGCTTTATTTTTACTTTAAGATATATTATTTAAATATTAAGAGTTTTTCTAGCGCTAAAAAGTCTTTTTAAATTATTTATATATTTAGAAAGATTTTAATTACTCTTATATTAAATATATCTAATTATATATCTATATATCTATATATCTATATAACTACTTATATATACGTTATTTTTATATAGTCGTACTATTTATAAGTACTAAGTTATCTTTTATATTAATTTTCTCTTATCTTAAATAGTTTTAATCTAAAGTACGTAAATAAAAAGTAAAGCGAAAAACATATAGAAAGTACTTTTTAAGATATATATATATTATTAACCTTCTATTTAATAATCTTCTACGATTATAAATCTTATATAAATATTATTTATTATCTCTATAATTAAAATATAGTCGAGAAATAAAATAATTTTTCTTCTTTACTCTTATCGAAAGTAATATCTATATTATCTCGATTTGATAATTAAATCTTCGAGGTCGAAGATATAATATTATTATCTAGCGATATTAGATTTAGTAGCCTCTATATAATAATATTTATATTCTTCTTAATCTCTTAAATTCGCTATTAATCTTTACTTTCGATATTTTTAATATCTATATTTATAGTTAGCTCGATCTTTATTAATATAATTAATTATAATAAGCTTAATCGATTACGCTTTAAGATCTCTATCTTTAAAAATTAAATATTTTAATTTTTAATTAAGAGATTTAATATAAGTTTAAGAATATTATAATATAATATTATAATCTCTAGAATATTAAAGATAATATAATACGTTATCTTTATAAGACTTATTTTTAATTATATCGAGCTTTAAAAGCTATTATTACGTTTTTAATATAAATAATAAAAAGATAGATTTATAGAAGTCTATAGAAAAGATATCTATTAATTAAGAATTTACTTTAATAAGAGAGTAAAGATACTAGATATAAATACTTTCTATAAAATAAAATAAATTTTATTTATTATAATCGAGTTCTATAGCTTATTTTAAGCTCGATATAAATTATTATTAATAATATCTTCCTCTTTCGCCGTTATCTATTTAATATTAAAGTCTTATATTATATAAAGATAATAGACTTTAATAAGAGTTATAATTCTATATTCTTAAGAGATTATTAGATTTAAAGCTCGTATTCGCTTATATATATCGAAATCGAAAATTTCGATATCTTATAACGTCTTTTTATATTTCTAATATTACTTTATATCGAATAGATATCGTTTAAAGATAGTATTTAGTTTCTTAATACGCGTTTAATATTATTATTATAAAGACTTAATTTACTTTTTTAATAATCGCTATTAACTCTTTAGTAAGAGCTATATTATCGATAAATAATACTTTAATACTCTTTTCTTCTCTAGATATAATCGAATTCGCCTTATTAGATTATATAATTAATTAATATCTAATCTTTTAAATATTTAATAGAAATATATAATTTAATTATTAATTAAGTCGACTATCTTCGTTAATATATTCGTCGTTTTATCTCCGCCTCGCCTTTAAATAATCGACTTTTTTTTTACTTATTTATATTCTTTTTTTTAATTAATTATTTCTAAACGTAGCTTCTATATCTCTTATATTATAGACTCTTATTAATCTACTATAGCGATTAAGATTATATTATTTCTACTCTATTTCTAATATACTTATATTCGATTAAAGAATAAATTCTTTATCTTTTATCTCTTATTTCTCTTTTCGCTATAGATTTACGATTTACTATATTACAATTTATTATATTATAATTTATTATATTATAAAGAAGATATTTAGAGATTCTACGAGTTCTCTTTAATATTAATAAAAGAGTTTATTATCGTCGTAACTACTCTCGATTATTTAAATCTTATAGAAAGTTTATCTTATATAAATTAGCTTTCTCTACTATAATAATCTTTCGAGATAATAAAGTTTTTAATTATATCTCTATCGAATTTATTTATATCGCGAGATATATTAAATAATTAAAAGCTAAAATTAACGATAATAATAAAGTTTAGATTATATTCGTTACTCTTTATAGTCTCGCGATAGATCTTAATTAACTCTAATAACGTAATTATCTATATATTATACTCTTTATTAAATTTACTTTCGCGGGCGACCTATTTTAAGAATAAGAATATTTATTAGACTATAAACTTTCTTAAGAGAAGAATTCTAATTTCGAATTTACTTACTATAATCGAATTATTTTTATTCGATATAATTATAGCTAATTTTAATAGATATCGAGATATAAGAGTAGTAAGTAGTATAAAGAATATCGTTAAATCTCATTAGCTAGTCTTCGAGTATACTCTCTTTAACGTTAATTAATATAAGAATCTAGTATTTAAGATAATTAATAGTATATAATAACTTATAAATAAGATTTAAAACGATTAAGATTAGCGAATATTACTAAGAATTAATACTAATAGAATATTAATAAGTAATTATTATTTCTCTTATATATTATTTAGTATTCGCTATAAATATTATAAAACGCTTAAAAAGCGAAATATAAAATCTTTCGCGTTATCTAGAATAAATAAATAAATAAAGTATTTAAGAATAATAATTTCGCTAGAATAGTTTTATTTTATAACTTTTACTATTTACTTATCTATAATAATTTAATCTTTATAATAAACGATATATCTTAAGAAAGTATTATTCGCTCTTTAGATAATTCTCTCTTATTTTAGATTAGCTAGTATATTATAAGCTAATAATCTTATTCGCTAATATACTCTTCTTTAATTAATCGTTTTTCTATATAAGTTTTTAAATAAATAATTAAATTTTAAACGATATAAATAATTTATTTATTTATTTTAATATTATCGCTAATAATTTAATTAAGATAGATAATTATTATAAATATAGAATCTTTATCTAATTTAGTCGTAATTATAAATAAAGAAATTAAAGAGATTCTTTAAGATAAGACTTTTAATCGCGATTCTAATTTAAAGAGAATATTAAAATTTAATAAAGATCTTAATAAATATAAAGTAAAGAGTATTAATAACGAATTAATCGTTATAAAAGACTTAGAGATTAATATAGATTTAAATAAAGATAATAAAGTTAGTATAAGAAAGATATAGAATTTATTAAGATTAAGAGATAATAGCGAGAATAAATTAGCGATAAATATAGATATAGATACTTTATAAGATATATCTATATTTTAAATTATATATATATTAAATTATTATAAGAATCGATTTCGAATAAAAATATATTATTATATCTAAAAGTCTTATAAAGTTCTATTATTCTAATAATTATATAATAATTATATTATCTTATATTATCGAGCTATCTTTAAATTAACTTAGATCTCTCGCTAGTATATTATCTAATTAATTAATAACGCGAAATTTATTTTAAATTAACTTTCGCGATATTATAAATTAAAAAATATTTATTACTAAGTTTATAAAGTATATCTTTTTCGCTAATTACTCGCTCTTTAGACTTTCTCTATATCTATTTAAATATATTCGATATTTAAAGAATAATTTTACTATAAATTTACCCGCCTTTAACTTTTAATTAATTAAGATCTAATTTTTATTAATTCGCATTATAAGCGTTATAAGCGCTATATCTTTTTATATCTCGAGATCTAAAATAACTTTAATTATTATTTAGCGACGATATATATAATTATATATCTATACTTATAATATTAACTCTTAATCTATAATCTATAATTAATAAACGATTTTAGAAAATTTAAATATTATTAACTATTATCGAATAATATTCTCGAGTTTAACGAAGATAAAATATATAATTTTATTATCTTTAAGATATTTATATAGCTAACGCCTTAGTTAATTATAAATTATCTTTTATACTTTTAATAATATTATTAAAGTTATTTCGTAAATATATATAATTATATTAAAGTCGCTAATAAGAATATAAGACTTAATAATCTATATAAAGATATTTTAATCTATCTCTTAATCTAGATATTTATAAATATAAAGATATACTTAATATAAATCTCTAATCTTTTTTAAGAGCTAAGATATTTAAAGTTTAAGTTAAATACTCTACTCTCTTAGAGATATAATATCTATATCGTAAATATCTATCTTATATTTAAATATCTAATTAAACGAGCGAAGGGGTTAGAGTTATAGCGGCAGATACGTGGGACTTAGAGAAAAAAAAAAAAAAAAATTTCTTTCAAATTTTCATTTCATTATTTTGCGCTTTTTTATAATAATGTTAAGATCTAAGATTATAAAAGCGGATACGCTAAATCTAATAACGTTCTCGGTTTTTAATTATCTGGTCTGCTTCCTTCTTTATATATTACTTTATTCGAAATCTTTTAATAGTCTGTAATCGCGACGCTAAAATCTACAGGCCGTATCTGCTTTAATATATTTTATTTAA